>NW_018405441.1:598893-626364 GCF_002113885.1 Mizuhopecten yessoensis
ACCCTGAGCATTTTGGTTATTCAGAAGAAGTTGTTTAAAGGTTTTTTAATACAATTGACCCCTGTGACCTTGAATATAATTGAAGGTCATTCATTTGAACAAACTTGGTAGCCCTTCACCCAAGCATGCTACTGGCCAAATATCATCTCCCTGGGCATTTTGGTTATTGAGAAGAAGATGTTTAAAGTTTTTGACATATTTGACCCCTGTGACCTTGAAAATAGGTGAAGGTCATTTATTTGAACAAACTTTGTAGCCCTTCATCCAAGTTTGCTTCTGGCCAAATATTGACACCCTAGGCCTTTCGGTTATTAAGAAGAAGTCGTTTAAAGTAAAATATTGACGCCGGACGACGGACGGACGGACGCCGGACGACGGACGCCGCGCCACGGCATAAGCTCACTTGGCACTTCGTGCCAGGTGAGCTAAAAACCCTGAACGTTTGAGGAAAATATTGTATTTCACACTGTCATGTGTTCAGTTATATTGTTATCATAAAAAAACCTACCGAACATGGGCTGTGAGACCGGAGCTCCATTGAAGCTTGATTGCTGACCAGGTTGTGACTTTGGAGTTAAGCTGGGCTGTACCACTGGCTGTGTTGCTGTTGTGACAGCTGGAGAACCAAACAGACTGGTTGGTGTGGGACCCGGGTGAGGATTGTGTCCCACCTGTGAAAAAGGATCAGCTCCAGATCCTCCGGGCTTCTGGAACAGGTTAAAGGTTGAAGGCTGTGCGGGAGCATTTGGCCCTGGTGGCGGGGACTGTCCAACAAAACTGTCAGCTTCACCCTCTTCATCTGTAAAGCAATCAGAAGTATAAGATTCGGAGTAATACTCATATAGGCATAAAACTAGACCAATACATTCCGATTCATATATATATAAATATATAGTGATGTTATTATAAAGTTATGATCAAGGATAACATATACATACATATGTACAGTAGCTAATAAAAACAATAAAACAATAGTTTAAACATAATCTAGGAAGTTTTAAGTCTTTGCTGTTGAGATTATACTGCAAAATCAACTGAAAACACCAAATGTATATATGGTGAGATTGAGATACCTATTATTACACATTTCAATGTTCCTTTATGTCATTCTTTTTTAACTTCTTAAATACATCTCCCACAATACAAAACCCCTTAAATACATCTCCCACAATAACAAATCCCCTTAAATACATCTCCCACGATAACAAAACCCCTTAAATAACAAAACCCCTTAAACGTCAACAGTTCTGAAATATATTGCCACCAATTATGACAGTACATCAATGTTTAACGGTACTTTATTTTTTTTATTTTTTTTGATGGGGCAGAGTTCGTCGAAATGTCCTCCACAGGGTCTCTTTATAAATTTGCAAATGACGTTTGATGAAAGATGATTTATTCACCTCTGCCACTGTGCCGATAGAAATGATGACAACAGCTATTTTATACTAACTTTAATTTATGCAAGAATTTCTCACAACAGGGTAGATTTTGTTAGCCATTTTTCGCAAATACCGAGGTAGATCAGTTTGTCACAATACATGGGCCCAAAGAGTGGCAAACAGTTTTACATTTCAAACATATGTACATCTAAAGGAAATTGCCAATGCCTATGTATAACAGTAAGTTATATAAATTAGGCTTACTACTGAGTAAGGGGAGATAACCAATCTATGGGTGAGCTGGGACTAGATACATGTCTACGTACTGCATTATGGTCCATGCTAGATCTACATTGATATAAACAACTTATGTCACATGATTAAACATGATGTCACATGCTCCCAAGAACTGAAGTCACACAAAATACTCTTTGAGATTTTATACTTGTGTAACATCGTGAGACTTTTATCTTGATTATGTCAGGGGTTGACACTAACACTAGTCCGCTAGTCCTAGCGAGGACTAGTGAATCACCTAACCTAACTGGTCCTCTGGACTTGTGAAAAATATGATTATAAAATAAGAAGATTCCTTTTTAAAATTTAGAAACTGCTTAAAATAAGACACATTGCATGATAATTGTCAAAATTTTCCTAAAACTTCACCATATTTTACATTTTTTTATGGCAGTAGTTATTTGAAGTCCCCTACAGGTGATTACTTTTTCTGTTTTGTGCTATAGATTGCGATGCGAGGAAATCTTGGCCTAGTTACATTGACGAAGGACTAGTAAATATTATATTACACTAGTCCTGTGGACTACCAAGCAAAAAAGTTAGTGTCTAACCCTGTATGTATCGTTCAATACTCACATCCATTAACGATACCATCAAATTTAGTCAACATGGACAAAATTCTGTAGTGAGAGGCTATTTATACACACATATTTTTGGGAAACTTACGCACCATTTTTCTTGCGAGATTTTGCAATTTCTTGGGCCAATGGAAAACAAATGATGATTTAGTTCCTGTTGTGGAAATTGGTCAAATATAAAGTTTGAAATTAAATGGTCCAGTGCAGTTTTTTCTCTCAAAGAGACCCTCGGAAAACATTCTGACTGACCTTCATCCCATGAAATATGTCAGAACAGGTACATGTAGTCAGTTATTTCAGACCAGAAAAGCTATGCTCTTTTCAGGCTGTGCCTTTTTCATATATCAATTATTAAGGTTGCTTAAAACAATTTATTTTACTTAATTAAGCTGGGTTTAAACTCAGAAAATATATCAATTTGATAAAAAAAAAAAGCATAAAAAAGAAAGTCTGGGATATTTTTAATCTTAAAGAAAACCAATCATAACTTAAAATACCAAATCTAGGGAAATTTCAAAACAGATATTAAGGGCTTTGGATAATCCAGTACACTTTTCTGATTAGGATATCTTTTTCTTCTTCTTCTCGATAATGATACGTCTTCAAAATTGAAGTTTTAATGTGATATGTTGGTTAAAATTTTTGGAACGGAACCTTTTTTTTAATTTTATGTGTTAAAGGGACATCATGTGAAAATGATTTTTTTTATAGTGTCTTTTTTCCAAATAATGCATAAATGTATAAAGTGTATGTCCTAATGGAGAATGATGGTCGGATTTCGCTGAAATTTATTCATAAAAATGTTTAACTTATAATATAATTTAGACGTCTGACCAACATTTTTTACAGTAGTTTTTGCGTCACATCTAACATCGCATGCGCATATATATATATGTCGGTAGGAGAACAGAGCAATATATAACTGTAAAGACCTATATTGGCTGTATCGACCTGTCTGAAATAGGTCTTTTGCCACCGAGTTGGTTTTAAAAGAAGACTTTAACCCTATTTTGATTTCAAAAGACATCAAATAAAACCACTCTTTTAAGAAATGTTGATAGAGAAAATTTTACATTAATTTATGAATAATGAAAGTACTATAAGCCTATAGTTTTATGTAAATTAGATTTATTTATTTTTTAAACTTAAATCACAATACAGCTATAGATTATATGTGGATATAACTATATAGATATTTACAGTTATAAAGCTCAATCGGCACTGTGCTGGATCTGTATACACGTATACGTTGGAGGAAGTATAAGTTGTGAACTTGTATGTGGGTTTGGGGGTTAAATAGCCTGCTTTAGTTTGCGTTATGTTGCCACCATTTTATCAAATCTATTGTAAATATGTCAATGAAACATACGCGAAAATATCTATAGTTCAGAGTGAAGGTAAATTAATTGGAAGTAAGTGCCAATCTCCATGTTTACAAACAGCTGGGAAACTGACGTTAGCCGGCGTCGATTTTAATCGTAATGAAAGTAAATTTACCGGATCCTAAAAGCGATGGTTCACTTTGAATAACAGGCATCAACACATTTGGATGATCTGGGGGATTAAGAGTCAGCCCTCCTCCTGCAGGCATAAACAAAAGCGGCGGAGGGGTCGAGTCTTTGGCGTTTCTGTCTGCCATTTCCAATGCAACACGTCATGTAGAACTCTTTTGTCAGAAAAAGTACAAAGACGTGTCAAGTGATTGATAGTCAGAAAAACGTTTGAATCAGACATTGACAATCATTAAGCGCTATACAAACTAAGACATCCCAGTGGTGTTTTCATTTTTTGGCTTTTCATTTTATGGCTTCCAAAATAACGTGTTTCTGACTTTCAAAACAATGACAACCAACGCTCCAGAAGTTGAGAACTTGACAAGCATGGAAGATATAACAGAGCCAGAGGATGCACATTTTCCAAAGAAACCTGAAAGTAAGCGAATCTGACAATAAACTCTATAACTGATGAATGTTAACACATCAGGCCTATACCTGTCGGAACCGGCGTTTGAAGTGTATGGCTTCGTATGGTAACACGAGAATTATTTGATGATCGAATAAGCATAAATATATGCCTAATGTACTGCTCTTTAATTTCGTATGTGACAAAATCATCATTAACACTACTCAAGCATCAGCCATATGCATACTCTTTAGTCTGATACTCACCTATAGCCTATCATCCCCACAGGTGCTCGGGTTCTGGAATATATGTGATATATTATCGCAACCCTCTAGATATCGCACCCCCTTACTAATAAATCATACCCTAACCCTATGATTTATTAGTAAGGGGGTGCGATATCTAGAGGGTTGCGATAATATATCAAATATATTCCAGAACCCGAGCACCTGTGATCATCCCTATGCTTGCATATATCATACACTGGCCATGGTGAGTATGGCAGATCGCAGTGTTAGCAATGATCTTATCACAGGCATTGTACAAATGTACATGTAGTAGTGTAGGTATGTAAACATTAAAAACTGTCAATAACTGCAGGCTTAGACATTCTGATTAGTCACATGTTTAACATAATTGGTCCAATCAATGGTGATAAGGTAGCACAGGCTTTTGCTCCTGTCAATAAAAATGGTCCTGACAATAAGAAGTCACACCATACTCATATAAAATAGAATTAATACAATAAAAAATACACACAACTCTAAGGGTTCATTAACCAATTTATTATTGAAATAACTGAATAATGCGTGTAAAAAACTACAACATGAAATGCATACAATTAAAAAACAATTTCATAATACTCTCACACTATATTCATGCTGTAATTTCTGTTAAACCATTCTGTCAATTATTACATGTATTCCTTACAAAAGATTATAAAAAGATCACATGAAACTGTTTTCCATAACTCTAATAATTCAAAAGTATCAAAAGTTGAACATGTTTCATAAATTCATCTCCATATTTATTACTTGCTATACAATGCTTATATATATTATATATAATACATAGACAAACATATACAAGATACCTGCCACCTCTTCTTAATGAAGAGGGTTTTCACACAATCGCCATTACACAAGTTACATGCATATGGCGGTCTTAATTACATGTATGTCTTTCATCTGTGTTCTATTTCCTACACAAATATAATGTAAACCACATATAAATAAAATATTGTTCAGTAGGATCAGTTTTATATTTGAAACAAGAATCTGACCAAAAATGGCTTCCGGTATGCCGAAAAAAATCCAAAATTCCAAAAATGTTATTACTTCAAAAATTAAACTAATTCAACTAATTAAAAATGTTACTTTTATACTGTTCAATAACTTACGAAAACAAATATGTTAATATAAGTACTTGCATTTCAATTCTAGATCTTCCAATACCAAATCTCTAGACTCTAAATTGGTGATCGCTATGATCAACACTGACCACAACGTGCCAAAAGTAAAACTTAAACAATGACCACAGTAAATAAAACAAAACACGTGACCCAAACAAACAGGTTTACAACACATCACGTGACTCTTACACAACATTCACTTTCTTCATACTTATGACACGTGGGTTAAAAGTATCACAATATGGATGGCTGTTTTCCACGGCACACATACATGTATATATTAAAATCGTAAAATATACAAAATAGTCAATATTACTAAGGAGCTAAGGAGAGTTTGACTAAATCTTTGTGCCTTATACAATGTACACTTGAACTGTGTTGATGCATTAAAACATTACAGTATAATGTACTTTGTAAAAATTATGACCCAACAAAAACACTTCTTGACTGAAAATAACAAAATTTTAGCTTTTAATAAAATCTAAATAGTATTATAGTACATGCATTGTTTATATTGAAGTTATCTCCATGTCATGTCAGATTAAAAACAAATTAGTATTACTGGGTACCTGTAAGATATATATCTGTTTTCAGAACTGTCTGTGTTTGGGTATGTGACATCAGAATTGACAAGAGGATATATGCTGGAGCGAGATAAGGTCAATTTTACCGAGCGACGCCAGAGAGTCTACACAATTATGAAAACTCCAAGAGAGTTAGAAAAGGTAATACTTGTTAGCTAAATTTTATAGATAGTATGACAAATAAAGTAATTTTATGGCATTTTTGATATGTTTGAAAAAAATCTCAGCCAAGATTTAATAGTAATGCATGTGGAATGTATGTTATAAAAAGTAGTATCAGGGCCAAGTTATTTAGGAAATAGAAATAATCTACTTAACTAATTTAGACTATACATTTTTTGTTCATTTGTGTTGCATTCTTTAAATTTTATAGAGTGCATTTGCCATGGTATCTATATTTTCGGTTTGTCAACTTTCGTAGCTATATCTTGCCAGGTATTCATATTTCGACTTCAAAGTTTTGTGTGATTAATAAATTTGGTTTTGAAAACATTTGTGTTTTTACTTAAAAATTCAATTTATAAATAAAACAATCTACATTTTCTTTGACAGTTCATCGTGTTTGGGTTTTTCCAATTAGTGGATGCTTTTCTATTCTTGTTCACATTCCTGCCTTTGAGAATTGTCCTTGCCTTGTTGAAGATTATCACACATCCTTGTGGCTTCCTCATGCCAAAGTAAGATTGACACAGAATTCAATCTGTGATAACTGTACATAACTCATAACAATGCAACGAATCAAATAACAGCTTATTCAAAGCAAGCATAATTGCTATCTTAATATTAGGTTCATGACTTAAGTCTGAAGATGACAATAATATTGATATCTTACATTATAACTTTACTGAACATTGTGGTGTTTTCAGTAAAAAAAAATAAAGTTTGATACAGGAATTATTTAAATTGTAGGAATAGTGTCAACATAAATAATGCCTTGCATTTGAATAAAGAAAATGATTATATTGCTTCTTAAAATTGAGAAAGTTTTATTCAATATGATGTATTCTAAAATATTTCAAGATTTCCTTTTTCATTCATGTTTTAGGTCTCCAAAGGTTTTAGAACCAGCTCAAATTTGTGATATATTGAAAGGTATCATCCTTCTAGTATCATTCTTCATCATCAACTATATTGACACATCTATGATGTACCATTTGGTACGAGGCCAGGCCATCGTCAAACTCTACGTCTTTTTCAATATGCTTGATGTAAGTATATTAATGAAAACATTAATGGTGGTTTGCACATTATACATGTGGTTTGTGATAGAGTTATCTCCCTTATACATAAATACTGCCTTACACATTATACCTGTGGTTTGTGATAGTTATCTCCCTTATACATAGGTAGCATTGTACAGTAGCGTACGGTGGCCATGGGTGATATTTTTATACAATGAATAACCCCTGTTATATAACATGTATCAATTTTTTTTTTTTAAATCAGCACTAAAATTGGCATATACATGATGAAGAGGATTATGTGGGCTTTATAATTTAAAAAAAAAAAAAAACGAATTTGGTTTGAGACTACAGTTTTGGGCATTTACAAATCTGTGTCTACACAACAAAAGCTAGCTTTTCATGTAGTCTATTTTTGTACTCGGCACATGTGTAAATACTGTGAAAAATCCACCGGAAGACCTATGCTAAAACACGAGTATTTCTGTTACCGAGTAGGCGATATTTAATTTCAGACAGGTTTTAAGAAAGAAAAATCTACTTGCAGGGGTCAAATTTTGGTTTAAAATCTCTCTTTTTGTGCATATTTTGGTGTTTTTTGATGTGGTAACCATGGTTTTCACAAGTCCCAAATCTGGGGAAATCACTTTTTGAGAAAATGGCCCAGGTGATTTGTGATAAAGTTATCCCCCACTATGAAAATGCTGTGGTAGCAGAGTACAGTAAAAATGGTATGATCCTTAAAATAAAGGGCATGTCTCAGAAAGACATGGATAGTGGATTCAACCTGCACAACACATCTACATATATATATATATATGTATAAACTACGTTTTGAATACATTTTGTTTAGAATACTGATTCTTTTTTCAAAAACTGTTTTCCCCAGATTTGGGACTTGTGAAAACCATAAAAAAAACACCAAAAAAGCAAAATAATATGATTTTTAACCCAAATTTGACCCCCCGCAAATAGTAATGCTTTTCTTAAAACCTGTCTAAAATTAAACATTGCCTACTCGGTAACAGAAATACTCACGTTTTAGCATTGGTCATTCCAGTGGATTTTTCACAATATTTACGCATGTGCCGAGTACAAAATTAGACTATATGAAAAGCTAGCTTTTGTTGTGTAGACACAGATTTTTAAATGCCCAAAACTGTAGTCTCAAACCAAATTCGATTTTTTTTTTGAATTATGAAGCCCACATAGTCTACTTCATCATGTATATGCCAATTTTAGTGCTGATTTTTTTTTGATACATGTAATATTACAGGTGTTATTCATTGTATAAAAATATCACCCATGGCCACCGTACGCTACTGTACACTGCTACCTGTCTTACACATTGTGATAGAGTTATCTCCCTTTATGATAATGCTGCCTTACACATTATACAGGTGATTTGTGATAGAGTTATCTCCCTTTGTGATAAATACCGACTTTCTTATCTCCCTTTATTATAATACACATTATGTCTAGAAATAACAGCATTACATGAGGGTTAATTATCAATGAACTTTTTCTGTTCAATTAATTAATGAAGCTAAGTTAAAATGGTAGAAACAAAAGAGATGTTAATTTTTTACTGCATCATTATTGTCCTTCCTAGATGGCTGACCGCCTATTCTCCAGTTTTGGCCAGGACATATTGGATTCACTTTACTGGACAGCCATGGAACCCCGGGACAAGAAACGTCAGCATTTTGGAGTGATTCCCCATCTTCTATTGGCTATCTTGTATGTCAGTATCCTTCTTCATCAGTTTTAAACCCATCACAGTTAGTATGTTTTCTTGTGTATGTTTTGTATAGTTTTGCGTCATGTCTTTCCGTCCTTTCATCCTTCGGCTATCTTGTCCGGGCTCTATCTCTTACACTACTTGTCACTGGAACTTCATACTTGGGGTATGGGTTCATCTTGGTGAGGCAGTGTGTCGTGTATCAAAAGTAGGTCACTCTCACCTACATTTTGACCTTTGACCTACATCAAAGAAAAAGTTTGTCCGGGCTCTATCTCCTACACTACTAATCACTGGAACTTCATACTTGGTGTATGGGTTCACCTTTGTGAAGAGGTTTGCTATGTATCAAAAGTATGTCACTCTGACCTACATTTTGACCTTTGATCTACATCAAAGAAATAATGTGTCCTGGCTCTATCTCCTACACTACTAGTTACTGGAACTTCTTGCTTGGGGCATGGGTTCACTTGCATTGAAGAAGAAGCATACATAGTGTCACCAGATGCCATTTAATAGTAAAACGGTACCGCTAACCAGTAAACATCCTCCAGATTTATTTGCAATAGTAGCACTGACACTATTCCTTATTGAATACAGTGGGTCTGTCAAACATTCATATATAGAATTAGTTCCTGCACAAATTTATCAGCTGTGCATTTCACATTCGGTGGGGGACTGTAATTCGCTAAATCGTCTTGTTCCCCTTTTATTCATTGTCATCAGAAAAAAGTTACCACGATGCCTTATCAACCGTTTTTAGTTTTAGGGGAGAGGTAAATATGATATATAAACCTAAAAAAGTAATATTGACCTATGTTGGCCTCGGTTAATGTAATTTTTCCAGGTCCATATCACATAATAAAGGTCCATAATTGTATGTTATACACCTTAACTGTATAAGTTATACATTGTTTGCTGATCCTGTTCCAAGCCACGGTGCTCAACGTTGCCTTCAACTCACACAATAAAGCTCTCCTTACCATCATGATGTCAAACAATGTAAGTATAGCTGACTTCTCTATAGTATGGTATAGTGACTCTGTAGTAAGGTCCCTAATACTGTACACTCTTGTTANGGTTCACTTGCATTGAAGAAGAAGCATACATAGTGTCACCAGATGCCATTTAATAGTAAAACGGTACCGCTAACCAGTAAACATCCTCCAGATTTATTTGCAATAGTAGCACTGACACTATTCCTTATTGAATACAGTGGGTCTGTCAAACATTCATATATAGAATTAGTTCCTGCACAAATTTATCAGCTGTGCATTTCACATTCGGTGGGGGACTGTAATTCGCTAAATCGTCTTGTTCCCCTTTTATTCATTGTCATCAGAAAAAAGTTACCACGATGCCTTATCAACCGTTTTTAGTTTTAGGGGAGAGGTAAATATGATATATAAACCTAAAAAAGTAATATTGACCTATGTTGGCCTCGGTTAATGTAATTTTTCCAGGTCCATATCACATAATAAAGGTCCATAATTGTATGTTATACACCTTAACTGTATAAGTTATACATTGTTTGCTGATCCTGTTCCAAGCCACGGTGCTCAACGTTGCCTTCAACTCACACAATAAAGCTCTCCTTACCATCATGATGACAAACAATGTAAGTATAGCTGACTTCTCTATAGTATGGTATAGTGACTCTGTAGTAAGGTCCCTAATACTGTAAACTCTTGTTATACTACAAACAATTGTCTTGTAAAGGATCAGCATTGTTAAGGGGTTTTGCAATATTTCTTTATGTTGAAGAAGACAAATNCTGTCAAACATTCATATATAGAATTAGTTCCTGCACAAATTTATCAGCTGTGCATTTCACATTCGGTGGGGGACTGTAATTCGCTAAATCGTCTTGTTCCCCTTTTATTCATTGTCATCAGAAAAAAGTTACCACGATGCCTTATCAACCGTTTTTAGTTTTAGGGGAGAGGTAAATATGATATATAAACCTAAAAAAGTAATATTGACCTATGTTGGCCTCGGTTAATGTAATTTTTCCAGGTCCATATCACATAATAAAGGTCCATAATTGTATGTTATACACCTTAACTGTATAAGTTATACATTGTTTGCTGATCCTGTTCCAAGCCACGGTGCTCAACGTTGCCTTCAACTCACACAATAAAGCTCTCCTTACCATCATGATGNTGCTGTATGGAGTTTTTATTGTACAGTCAAATGTAATTACAGTAAAAATTATCTGAACTCAGATATAACCCACTCACCTTCCCAAATCAAATACTGGGCATGTCAAGTTTTAATATGTAGGGGTGAATGAGTTAAAAGGGGCTGAATTGTTTTATAGGTAAAGTCTAACTTTATTTAAATCACTGGATTATTGGCCAGGTAAGACTTTATTCAGTAAACCAAGCTTTACCAACATCAAGAGGACTGAATTATAAGACAATGTAATAGAATCACTCTCTCTCTCATGGACCTTAAGGGGACTGGATTATTGTGTAGATAGCTAATGTTTCAGTAAACCAAATATCACCAATATAAATGGCAACTGGATTATTTTGTCTAATTACCGGGAAATATATGGATTTTGGTAAATTGTCATGTTTTGGATGTTACAGTTTGTAGAAATTAAGGGCAGCTTGTTTAGGAAGATAGACAAGGAGTTATTGTACCACATCTCCTGTAGTGATGTCAAGGAGCGCTTCCATTACACCATACTGCTGGCCGTCGTCTTCATTCGCAACATGACTGAGTTCAACTGGAACATAGGTGAGTGTCATTACCACTGGAACTCCTAAGGGGGGTCATGACCCCTTCAATGATAACTTAGCAGGGAATGATAACTCGATGCGACATTTTGGAATTTTACATTACAGCAAATTCACAATGTTCAAGGCCTGAATGAAATACGGGTATGTGAAATAAAAACCTGAAATAAGTAAAGAAACCCTACTGATAGAGTTTGTTTGAACAGTTGGCTATTACCTCTGATATGTTGTTTGTAATAAGAAATGGCCAGTATCAAAACCTTGGAAGGTTGACCCAATACAAAGCTAAAATTTCATATATAAAGTACTTAGCCCTTTGGTAGATTTTGAAAAATGTTACTAGCCCAACCTATCTATTCATAGTAAAAAAAATCACAAACCTAAAACCTCTTAGCCCCCAGCACAAAGCTAGTGGAATATTACACCCATGCAGCACAATTTAAAAGCTACCAGTAAACAGTACTCTCAAGCTTCTTTATGGTAATTAGGATTTCTGTTGATTTTGTAAAATGAATGTTGTTGATTTTCCCATTAACAGAACATGTGTGGGTGATCATCCCTGATGCCGTGATTGTGTTGTGTGCTGAGCTCTGTGTGGACTGGGTCAAACATGCGTTTATCCTCAAGTTCAATGAAATGCCTGCTGATGTGAGTAAAATGATATAGATATATACAGCTAGTATGTACCAGGACATTTTCTCCATTCCTTTATCTTATAATTCACTGCATGTGATATAATAGGTATTTCCCTGAAAACATGGTTTTTGGCAACCTTTTGTAAACATATTTGCTGACATGATTTATTTCTGTATAGAAATTAATTAACAGGCATGGTCGATCTTAAGATCTGTAATTAGTGACTGTTGTTTCATCCACAAGCTTAAGAAGCTTCATTATGCTTGGGAAACTGTTAAATATTTTCAGCAGTGTTGTAGAGCAAAATATCATCAGGTCGGCTGAATGTTCACTTAATTCGTGTCATTGCTTAATGTATCGAAGCAAATTTAGAAGTCTGACAAAGAGTTTTGGTGAAGGTTTTTTCAAAGCGGAAGAAATCTCATCTGTTTGATAATTCTTACAGTAGAATCTCAAAAGTGAATATTTTTTCATAGATTGCTATAACTCAGTGCAAAATGCACTGTAAATGGTATTAAAACAATTCAGCATTCCTTGACAGATTTATCACACGTACAAAGTGCGGCTATCTGAGGATATGATCTCCAACCGACAAAGTAGGGTAAGTTTAATGAGGTTTACTCACCGTCCTCACTAAATATGATTGTTTATGCTACATATCATAGTTAGCAATCTGTCTCTATAAACTATTTTCTGGATCATATTTTCTGTACTATCTGTACTGTCAAAGAAACGAAAGACCAGAAATATATTGTTTACAAACTGTTGTACTGGTTGGGTTAAGTTGAAGATTTAGGATATCTGTCTTGATTTTCATTTTGTAGATCATTTTCATTCATAAGTTGATAGAATGTTTTGGCTTTTGTATTAAGGGATTGATTCCATCTGACACAAAAATTGGATACAAATGGGATATGATTTAATAGATAACAGTCTTTACTTAATTTTTTCAGCCAAGTTAAACTATGATATACATGTATAACAATCATTGTTATGAACATTTTTTTTGTGCTATGTACACTACTCCTTTTTTTAACATCTTCACCCCTGAAGTCACATTTGAACCTTACCACATCAAAGACTGGACAAGTCCAGTTTAAATATGTAGGGATGAATGAGTTAACCTTCCTTCCTTTATACTCCTTAGGCGTACATAGACTACTCGGACATGGTGGCGAGAAGAATGGGCTTCACACCTCTACCCCTGGCTTGTCTCCTTGTTAGGATCTGTACAAAGTCGTTCAAGGTCACTGGCACTACTGGTGCTCTTGTTGTCTTCCTCCTGTTTTTATGGTAAGTCTGAGTTGTGAGCACAAATTGAAGTTTTGATTGTAAAGTAAAACTGAAACAGAAACCATTTGGAGGTCTACCTGAGTAGTTGTTATTGTTTCTGTGAAGGGACATGAAATAAGCTGAGGTATTATCACTACAAGTCCTTTCTTATAATATGTATAATAATCAAACATTTTTCGAATGAGTGTTCTTTTAGTAATGGTGTAAGTATTTGACAAAGTTTTGAATTTAATTTTGTTTATATATTGATTTGTTCTGAAGCATTGAAATGGGATGTCTTCCTCCTTTTTCATTTCATCCTCCTTCACTTTTTCCAAAATTACGTTCCTGATGAAATTATTTTTTAAGTACAAATATATGTTTGTATACCCAGTATTTTGATTTCATAATTAACAAACCAACTTTTTTTTCTTCTCAGTCTGATAACCTTCAAGATCTTGAACAGCATAATCCTGTTGGGCCAAGCTACTGAGATGACGGCCGACCCCGGGAGTAAAGCGCCCGAGGATAAGTCCATGTACAAGGATGTTCCCCCCTCATCTCCCATACACAGGTCTAAGTCAGACCAACACTTACAGATCTCCCACACAGGAGAGTTCTCCTCCACAGACACCATCTCTGCTGACAATCAGAAGGAAATGGATCATTCCTGTGGCAAAACTTCACGTAGTAAAAGTGAGACAGATATCACCATTTGTGCTTCACATGAAAAGCAGTCATCGTTCCAAATTGAAACCATGTCAGTATCTTTAAATAAAAATGTGACTTTCTCCGAAGGGTTTGTAGACCCTGATAAAACCACTATAGATAAAACAGATTCAGAAGGAGAGACTGTTCTAAGTGAGAAAAGGTACAGCTCAAAACATGATGAAAAAATCTTTCCATCCTTTAATTTTGGTGAAATAAAACAAAGAAACGTTTCAAAGGACTGATAAGTGAAATATGGTTATTGTTGATAGTTAAATTATTGTACACCTGGACCACTATTAAACTCTATAGAGTTTGTCGCAACAGTGACCGGTAACATTTTATGTGTTTGTTTTCTTCTGCTAGCAGCTACTGTTTATTGATAATGCTAGGGCCATATTGTTTGTCAAAGAGCAGAAACTGGTAATTGTGGAAAAATGATTTTTTTCAAAAGAAAATATTACCTTTGTGATGGAGTACTTTGTGATGGAGCAGTTAAAATCAAGCTAGGAATCGTGGGAATCAAGATGTTTCAGAACGACTTGGGATGAAATAATAAATTATCTGATAAATAGCTCCAAAGTATCCATCAATTGTTTTGAGTGCCAAGTACTATATTTTATATGGTGTTAATGCTTTCATATAGGTGCCTGTCAGCCTTGTGACATCTCAGAAATAGTCAATCTACCATAAACCTACAAACACTGTAGACAGAGGGGCTACAGAGGCCTAGTGGTTAAGGCGTCGGACATTCTGCTACCACTAGCCCTACACCACTGGGTCGCGGTGGCCAGGTGGTTAAGGGGGCTACAGAGGCCTAGTGGTTAAGGCGTCGGACATTCTGCTGCCACTAGCCCTACACCACTGGGTCGCGGTGGCCAGGTGGTTAAGGGGGCTACAGAGGCCTAGTGGTTAAGGCGTCGGACATTCTGCTCCCACTAGCCCTCCACCACTGGGTCGCGGTGGCCAAGCGGTTAAGGCGTCGGACAGTCTGCTACCACTAGCCCTCCCCCACTGGGTCAGGGTGGCCAAGTGGTTAAGGCGTCGGACAGTCTGCCACCACTAGCCCTCCACCACTGGGTCGCGGTGGCCAAGTGGTTAAGGCGTCTGCCAGTCTGCTACCACTAGCCCTCCACCACTGGGTCGCGGTGGCCAAGTGGTTAAGGCGTCGGACAGTCTGCTCCCACTAGCCCTCCACCACTGGGTCAGGGTGGCCAAGTGGTGAAGGCGTCTGACAGTCTGCTACCACTAGCCCTACACCACTGGGTCGCGGTGGCCAAGTGGTTAAGGCGTCTGCCAGTCTGCTACCACTAGCCCTCCACCACT
The DNA here is from genome assembly GCF_002113885.1 of Mizuhopecten yessoensis. Classification (NCBI taxonomy): domain Eukaryota; kingdom Metazoa; phylum Mollusca; class Bivalvia; order Pectinida; family Pectinidae; genus Mizuhopecten; species Mizuhopecten yessoensis. The sequence goes on from NW_018405441.1 coordinate 614,656, forward strand.
GGGTCGCGGTGGCCAAGCGGTTAAGGCGTCGGACAGTCTGCTACCACTAGCCCTACACCACTGGGTCGCGGTGGCCAGGTGGTTAAGCCGTCGGACAGTCTGCTACCACAAGCCCTACACCACTGGGCCGCGGTGGCCAGGTGGTTAAGGCGACAGACAGTCTGCTACCACTAGCCCTACACCACTGGGTCAGGGTGGCCAAGTGGTTAAGGCGTCGGACAGTCTGCTACCACTAACCCTACACCACTGGGCCGCGGTGGCCAAGTGGTTAAGGCGTCTGACATTCTGCTACCCCTAGCCCTCCACCACTGGGTCAGGGTGGCCAGGTCGTTAAAGCGTCGGGCAGTCTGCTACCACTAGCCCTACACCACTGGGTCGCGGTGGCCAGGTGGTTAAGGCGTCTGACAGTCTGCTACCACTAACCCTACACCGCGGGGCCGCGGTGGCCAAGTGGTTAAGGCGTCGGACATTCTGCTACCACTAGCCCTACACCACTGGGTCGCGGGGGCCAAGTGGTTAAGGCGACAGACAGTCTGCTACCACTATCTCAGAAATAGTCAATCTACCATAAACCTACAAACACTGTAGACAGAGGGGCTACAGAGGCCTAGTGATTAAGGCGTCGGACATTCTGCTACCACTAGCCCTACACAACTGGGTCGCGGTGGCCAAGTGGTTAAGGCGTCTGCCAGTCTGCTACCACTAGCCCTCCACCACTGGGTCAGGGTGGCCAGGTCGTTAAAGCGTCGGGCAGTCTGCTACCACTAGCCCTACACCACTGGGCCGCGGTGGCCAGGTAGTTAAGGCGTCTGACAGTCTGCTACCACTAGCCCTACACCACTGGGCCGCGGTGGCCAGGTAGTTAAGGCGTCTGACAGTCTGCTACCACTAGCCCTACACCACGGGGCCGCGGTGGCCAAGTGGTTAAGGCGTCTGACATTCTGCTACCACTAGCCCTACACCACTGGGTCGCGGTGGCCAGGTGGTTAAGGCATCTGACATTCTGCTACCACTAGCCCTACACCACTGGGTCGCGGTGGCCAAGCGGTTAAGGCGTCTGACAGTCTGCTACCACTAGCCCTACACCACGGGGCCGCGGTGGCCAAGTGGTTAAGGCGTCTGACATTCTGCTACCCCTAGCCCTCCACCACTGGGTCAGGGTGGCCAGGTCGTTAAAGCGTCGGGCAGTCTGCTACCACTAGCCCTACACCACTGGGTCAGGGTGGCCAAGTGGTTAAGGCGTCGGACAGTCTGCTCCCACTAGCCCTCCACCACTGGGTCAGGGTGGCCAGGTCGTTAAGGCGTCGGACAGTCTGCTACCACTAGCCCTCCACCACTGGGTCAGGGTGGCCAAGGGGTTAAGGCGTCTGACAGTCTGCTACCACTAACCCTACACCGCGGGGCCGCGGTGGCCAAGTGGTTAAGGCGTCGGACATTCTGCTACCACTAGCCCTACACCACTGGGCCGCGGTGGCCAGGTAGTTAAGGCGTCTGACAGTCTGCTACCACTAGCCCTCCACCACTGGGTCAAGGGTTTGAGGCCTACATAGGGCAGTCGTCAGGTACTGGCTGTAGGTTGGTGGTTTTCCCCCGGGAACTCCGTCTTTCATCAACGACAAAAACCTGGCACATCCTTACATGTAAATGACTATAGCTGTTAATAGGACGTAAAACACAAACAAATGTTCTTTATGGACCAGTCATGATGTTGAAATTTTATTGTATGGACAATATATAATTCTATTCAAGTCTAAGACTTTTTCAAATTATTTTTCATTTTCATTTTTAGCTTAAAACACGTTTTTTTTTCTTTTTCTTTTGGAAATTTAGTCAATAAATTGAAGAAGGAAACAGCACCTTGTTTCTGGGTTGGTGGTTATGTATTTGGGGTACTTTTATAAGCTGCTTTACGTTAGATATTGTTACAGTTTTTTTGAGCAATTTTAAAATTTACAGACTTTGTCTTAATCATGCTTAAATCACCATTTTTCTGTCAGGACAGTGAAACTGATTGATCTACGAGTTGGACAGATAACTGTGATGTAAAACCAGGTAAAGTGTGTTTGTTAAGGAGAATTCAGCTTGTTGTAAATTATATCTAACTTATAGAGATTTCAGCTTCTTGTTATACATTGTCCATTGTAAGAATGTATTCACCTCTTCACAGTCATTATGCTTAAAGTATCTTTTTACTCTCAGGAAATTAAGGGGTTAAATAAATTTAAAGGTTGGAGATTTGATTTGATGAATGTCTGTGATAGAGTTGTAAATTACGTTTTATATATACATGTGGTGGTCGGTGGTGTATTGGATAACCCTCACCTTTCACCAATACGGGCGGGTTTGATTCCCTGATCGGACGTAAAAAGGTATTGGGAAACCTGCCTGAGCATGTGGGTTTTCTCCGGGTGCTCTGGTTTCCTCCCACATTAGGACCCTATGCACACTTCCATTAGGGCCAACAAGGGTGATTAATATAAGTTAGAAAACTTGTTTCATAATTGTGTAAAATAAATTAAGTTTATATACATACATGTAGTGATGGAAGGCACATTATTTCTCCACAAACAATTTTTCTTTCAAGATAATCTTTGATAACTATACTATGGTCAATATTACATTTGATTCCTGGAGTTTCATTTACTATATGCTTTATTGTTTTTTCCTGGGAGAGGTGGGGGCAATGATTGACAGGACAGGTCCGGCTCTGTTATCACCAACACATTATAATGTCCACATAAACCTCAATTTGAGCTCAAGTCTACTTGCGATGTATTTTGAAATCATTCCCAGATTTTATTAAAAATAAATATAGGGTACTGTACTAACTGTACTGACAGGAAATGTATGATCATTTCACTTACAATCTTAAACTTACAATTTACAGGTAATCATCTCTAATAGTGTTGCCTAGCAACTAATTCATTGTAGAACTACACAATATAGAAATAAGTGTTTGCTTGATGTGAATGGTGCTTGACTTAAATGAACAGAAAATCTGCCAACAAAACCTGGTACAAACACATAACTCCTGCACTGTACTTGTACATTGAATGCGTCAAACAGGCAAAATCTTAATAAAACATATTTTCATTGTTTGTATGATTCAATTATCAAATTGTTTTTGCTCAATAGAGAAATGTGATAAATGTGTTACAGTTTCCTCTGCTAAACTTGGTTTCTAAGTATTTGATAATGTCAACAAAATATCACCAAATCTCACAACAAAAAACATTTCAGTCATCTCTATACAGATTTCATAATAGGATACGTAATGGATGCAGGCGTTTTACACCTTTGTCAATATCTTACAAATTAATACATTGATTTAAAAGTCGCCTCTTTCTGTGGAGTATGATATGTAGCTAGCCTGATGATAAAAGTTTAGTTCACGATTGTTTCATTGATTGTCCAAGCTCATTCTATACACTCTAGCAGCTGCTCATGGAAAATCCTGGCATATCCAATATATTTTACAAATCCTATTCTAAAACATCTACAACTTAATATATAGCATAATATATTTGAGAGTCATCCAGTTTTATTAAAGGTGAGAGAAAAAGTATGGACAAGCTTATGGGAAGGTGAATGGTGTGATAATTGAGGAATATTTTCATATTTGATTGAAATTACCAGTAACCTTTTCTTGGGATGTCTCGGGGTAAGTGAAATTACCAGTAACCTTTTCTTGGGATGTCTCGGGGTAAATGAAATTACAAGGTAACCTTTTCTTGGGATGTCTTAGGGTAATTGAAATAAGGAGAGTTAGAAAATTTTGTTAAACACTGTGTTGACAATCTTGACAAAATGGAAACCAAATGTTTGGTATATTGCCATATGTTTGTATGTGTTGTTGTTAAGTGCTTGATTTGAATTAAGATGAGGATCTTTGTAGATTTACAATTTACAACTCATTACATGTTTATATCTATAGTTTACGCGTATTGCCTGTCGGGTAATTAATGTGAATGTTCTATTAGCTAGTCAAGGTTTTTAAAAAACGCTTACACGATAATACTGTTTGTGTGATGAAGCTTATTGTATATAACTTAAACAGAAATGTTCTCTCAGACTCCCTGACTGTGAACATTGACTATTTCACTGAAGTGTCAGATTAGCTAGTATAGCAGTCTCAAAATGTCACCTTCCTGTAATTTTCTGAATAAAACACTTTTTTTGCTTCGAGGTGATTTAGAATTTCCATATTTTTAGTTCCTTTTAACTAGTCAAATGAAGAGTAATGGTGTTCATTCATCAATACAGGTAGTGACATTGCATGTGTTATCCCTATTAAATTGTACACGAGTCTCGCCATTTTCTACTGTGTGCAGTCCTTCAAATTTTTCTTTTAAAAATATGTTATATCTCTAAATTCTTGCAAAGACAATTAAAGGTTGCAAGCTATTTTAAGGAGTACTAAACATTTTACAATACAATTCCCAGCAAGGCTGTAGAAGCATATCTACATCACAAATATTATCACTAGTAGTGCAAGCTGGTTTCTCGCTTTAAAATCAGAAGGTTTGGAATCCCCATAGAGGGATGTTTTTGTGAAAAAGGAACTTAAAATAAATATATTTCTTCAGTCTACAAAGAGAATATACTAGCAAGCAACTGGAGTTATCAAAATGCCAAACAAACTGGAATACTGTACTTTAGTGGAGATACGATACAGAGCTCTGGGACTCATGCTTTAATGGTCATATTTCTCAAAATTTTAATCAAAATAGTATATTATTTCTCGACTTAATGAGTGGTTGAATTGCAGAAAATCTAACTCTAGAAAATTTGAGTGGAAACGTGAACTATAAGAATATTAAAGTTGGGAACGTCGTTGGAATTAGGAAGTTTCATCATATATGTACAGCCTTGGTTGTTATTATATCCAGAAAGGTACATAACTCTGTCTGGTACTGTTTACACGTTGATATTATGTCAAATATATGCTGTTAAATGGTTTTATATGAAGATTGTTGTGATCATTATCTTGTTATATTTACATAGCTTACATTGTCAATGCCAAGTGTAGTGCTGTCATAATAAAACTTTGTAAACTTTTATATCCTGTTAGAACCTTATCAGTATAGAATCGTATAACATTGCTTACTTTAGTTTGGTTCGATGTGGTAAAACCTGTTAATTAATGTTTTAGTACTAAGGGTATCGTCAATACCAGTATACTGCAGTAAGTATACGTGGAGTTCTGAGGTCCCGGAAAACATGACGGTCGTGCTGTAGGGTTACAGTAGTGCCTGCTGCCAACCCTTTGTTCCAGTACTGTGTGCTGGGTAAGGGGAGAGGGGTACTTGGCCAAATGACTACCTGTTACCAGTGCTGATCAGTTAGGTATGGTTCAACAGTATATGTATAGAAGTGTTTTCATTTCTGAAATATTTCAGCTGGAAAAGAATGAAATTGGCTGTAGCTGCCATCTCTTTCAAACTTCTTTTAAATTTATTTATGTCTTGATGGAAATGAATAAGTACCCGGGGGGGGGGGGGGGAATGTTATAAAGGTCTAACTTGTTATTCCCGCGATGTTCAATGCCTTATCTGTAGCACATCACTGCCAATACCTTGCTTTCATGAATGTACTTGTATTATGTTCATGTATTGTAATAATGCAAATAAAACGTTTCACAAATTCCACACGCCTTATTATAATTATATGTCATATATTGAAAGTGAAAAAGAATAATCAAGTGTTAATGATCAAGGGCAAAATCAGAACTCATACTTGATACAAAAAACTTAACAAGAACAAATATCCTTAACATCCACAAAAGCAAAGGCAAACCAGATTCTCTGGAAAGGTATTTCCTGCATTACATGTGGTACATATTATCTCTCCCGTCAAATCCAGGAAAACATTATGTAATACATGTATTTAAACAATAACTGGTTGTCTGGATGTAATTATTGTTGATATAATTACAAGTGACCTCTGGCAAATCCCATAAAACCCGCTAGGGTTTATGGTAGATTTGCCAGAGGCCACTTGTAATTATACCAACAATAATTACATCCAGACAACCAGGTATTTTTTATATTTACATATTTTTCTTTCTTAAGACATATTCCTACAAAAACCATTTGCCCTGCCTCAAAATACATTTCAGGCGGCCATCTTGTTTGTTTACATATTCCTACACCTGAAACAGGCAGTTGTAATTATAGTCAAGCAGTTGTAATTATAGCCTATATAATTACACTTGCCATCTAACACTGTTGTAATGGGACGGCGCGGGGGCAAATGTAAATATAATAAAATAACCAACATTTTGAGTGTTTTCTACTGCACTCGTCTGTATCATGAACACATATAAACAGGTAGAAAATGTATGTAAGATATAAATGCTCCAGCTTCCGCTGAAATAACCGTCCTTGTTTATCATACTCCATCTTTGTATGGAGTTTGATGAACGATGTCCGTTAAGAAATGAAGTTGCTGGTTATGTAACTGAATCAGTTGACAATAACAGTAGATTTCACTTAATATCACTTCTCATTTGTGAGATGAAAACCCGATGCTAACCATAATGCGACACAATGAGAAAATCATTTAGAAAATATTCATATTCGGGACGTCATCACAAAAACTGATGTTAAACTTTGTGACCTTGATATATAGGCATTATGCCTGTGTCCAGTATTATTATTATTATTATTATTAAGAAAACATGATAATTACCAAAAAGTGACATTTTTTAAAAGCGACATGATATAAAGTGAAATGTACTGTATATTAAACAGTTCAGATGACCCTAGACTTTACATTGAAAATCTTAAATAAGAAATAATTCAAGGTGTTCTAGATCTCCTATTTGACCATTGTATATCAAATTTGATCAAGAAATGAAGCCACTGGATCGATTACACTGACTCAGTACCATTCAGCAGGATGGAACAGTCGGGTTTAAAACTCTACGCCCACCAATGGCAGGCATAACGATCTAAGATGGTCGGAATTCAATGCATTCTGCTGTAATCCCATGAAGTACTGTACATGTACAAAAAACAAAAAAGATTTAGAACAGGACAAACAACAAGATCATTGATACTTGGATAATAAGACTTTATTGTCTTAGAAATGTATCGAACATACCTCAAGGTCTATAGCTTAATAAGACACCCACCCTATATAATTCATTGATTGATTTCAGATTTTTTAATCTGACCCTGTACCAGTATATACCCCTGCATGGTACCAAGTTCCAAATATCAAAAGCCTACTTTATACGCAAACAATGCACATATTAATATGTACATTGTTAGTGTATCTATATGTAAAACTTTGATATGACATATTTCCACGAACAATGTACATCTTAATTAATATGTACATTATTTGGGTGAAAAATAAACTTTGATATGACATATTTCTAAAGTGATTATGAACCTTACTGAAAATGCAGAGTTCCAAATCTAGACATTTGGGACAAATGTACCAAGGTATATACTCTAATTGTAAAGATGTACATAATATATAGCTAACTGAATTGAGTTTAGACAACTTACAGGGTCAACCTCAAACAAAAGCTGCCAATATCAATATGTGCCTGAGAAAATATTGGAAAAACATCCAGTTCAGATTGCCTGCAATTACCCGGACATGAGGACCTGAGAATAGTTCAGAAAGAAAGTTAGTTCGGGGACTTGTCGGTGAAATCAGGGTTTGATTTTAATGACATTTTGTGGACTCTACATACATCATTGAGAAGAGTTATATGCGTGGGAAAATTGATTTCCTGTATTCCACTAACCCTGGGATTCTCTCTGATGTACATCAGTATCTTTGTCTTCAGTAATAGACATGAGGCCCATGGGCCGTAACGGTCACAGAAGTATAATTGTACCAGACAAAAGGTCAACACGTGCTAGAAACAGTAGCCCTTCCTCCCATGGCTAGCTAGTTGCTTTCCAAATATCATGACCCAAGGTCTTATGGTTCCATGTTGGGAAGAAGTAGTTTAAAGACTTTTACAAATCTGACTCCTGTGACCTTCAATAAAGGTTAGGATCATGTATTTAACAAACTATATATACGGGCCTATATCCAGCTACAGTAGGTATACAGGCCAAATGTCATCACCCTAGGGCTTCTAGAGAAGTGAAAAAACATTCATGTTAACTGACAAAGATCACATCACTGAGTTCTAATACAAATATATACAAACCAAGCATTAAAATGATCAAAATAACTAAATAAGGTCAAGCAAATGGCACTATATACTGAGCAGTAATAATACAAATCCAAACAATATTTGTAAGGGTATATGCTACCTAACTTTGTAAGGGTATATGCTACCTAACTTTGTAAGGGTATATGCTACCTAACTTTGTAAGGGTATATGTTACCTAACTTTGTAAGGGTGTATGCTACCTAACTTTGTAAGGGTGTATGCTACCTAACTTTGTAAGGGTGTATGCTACCTAACTTTGTAAGGGTATATGCTACCTAACTTTGTAAGGGTATATGCTACCTAACTTTGTAAGGGTATATGTTACCTAACTTTGTAAGGGTGTATGCTACCTAACTTTGTAAGGGTGTATGCTACCTAACTTTGTAAGGGTGTATGCTACCTAACTTTGTAAGGGTATATGCTACCTAACTTGGTAAGGGTATATGCTACCTAACTTTGTAAGGGTATATATGCTACCTAACTTTGTAAGGGTGTTTACTACCTAACTTTGTAAGGGTGTATGCTACCTAACTTTGTAAGGGTGTATGCTACCTAACTTTGTAAAGGTATATGCTGCCTAACTTTGTAAGTGTATATGCTACCTAACTTTGTAAGGGCATATGCTACCTAACTTTGTAAGGGTATATGCTACCTAACTTTGTCTTGTATCTCTTTTTATTCAAGAGTTTCAATAAACACGTTTTGACTTTGTGAAACAATAATTGAAACACTTTGAAATGTTCACAAGAATTACTTATCAATTGATAATCAAATTATTGTAATAATAATAATAATTGGAGGTTCTTATATACCACTTTATCACATCCTAGTTCGTAGGTCGTCTTAAAGTGGTTCACAAATTATTAGCCGTGTATAGGGCCTTTGCAACCAGACAATACATCTCTCAACTCCCTCGGGAGCATACAGCCGGAGCTGCCATTTCGGCGCTAACATTCAACAATTCTAGCACTGCCCAACCACGTACTCATTTACAGATGAGTAGACTGGAACTAACGGAGTAAAGTATCTTGCTCAAGGATACAACACATTGCCGTGCCGTGGCGCGAACCCACAACCCTTCGGTCACGAGCCCGGCGTCCTACCACTGGACTACCGTGCTTCCCAATTGTGAACTATTATAGTGGAAATTAATTAACCTAAACACAAAATACAGGTATGATGTGTAAGACTGCATATCACTAAAGCAGATAATTAATTCCAATACAAATTAGAAGGAAAATGTATAAAAAAAAACACCAATTCAATCTAATACAAATCACAGGTAAAATTGTAAGGTAGCATATATCCTTAAGGGAGATAACTTTAACACAAATCACACATAAACGTATCGGGTAGTATTTATCTTTCATTCTGTGTGAGGCAGCAATTAGGAGATATTCTGATTATTATAACAGGTAAAACCAACGAATATTTCTGTATGTTTGTGTTTTTAATTGCTTGTGGACAGTATCAAATGATTTTGATTGACCAATCCAATACCTGGTAACATCTCTAATAAATATTACTATATGACTGGTGCTGATTCCTAGCCCTGATTGGAGGAGCGACGTCATGTGACGAGTCTATAAATCTGTTACAGACCTCGTTCTATGAATAGAATAGAAAAGTGTTACAGACCTCGACCTTAAATAGAAAAGTGTTACAGACCACTACTAATAGTAGGTCTAGGTAATTTCCCAGCCAGTCTGTAAATCTGTTACAAATCACACTGCTGAATTCAACTACAAATTAATTATCTCATCAAATTCTGAACTATGTGATGTTATTGATGATGTCGATTGTGCAAATGATGTTTATTTGAAATCAAATATCACATGAATTGAATCAGAAATTGTGTTTGTTATTTTGTATTTAAGCCCTTCAATCTTTCACCCTCAGAGAATATTGTTCAGACTAAATCAGGGATAGACCACCTGAAGTCCATAATTGTATAATAATTATTCCCAACTCTAACACAAATTACAAGAGAACAGGTAAAAATATGTAAATGATCAAATCTACTGTTGGTATGTCAAGTGGCAATCACAAAGACAGCATTTCATTGGCTTTACTCAAAATTGCAAAATAAATATAAAAACATTTTGACATTGCAAGGATTCGACAAATGAAAACCCTCCTTTTGAGCCATGAGACAGGGTACTTCCACATGTAACAATGTTATATGGATTTCATTTGTTAATCCAAACAATTTTCTGTCATACAAAAATACATACCCTGGTAAACGGTGATTTCTCCATGGTTTTCTGTTATTCAAGACCATTTCAATGGCTAAACTTTCTGTATTTTATCTTATACCTCTGTGTGTAGGGTCACAAATTCAACTGTTGACGTCTAATGTTTATATTTGATGTCCTTTCCCCTTTACACATACCAAAAACTGTAAAAGGGCCATTTTTCAATGTGAAAATTATCACATTTTTTCGAGTTCAGGCATATTTTTTTATTACAGATTTATATATAACGTGTTTTTAGGTTTCAAAACCAATGTCAAAGCAAAAATGTCCACACCGCGATCAGTGTAAAGATTCACAACACGAACATCTCCACATTACAGTCATTTATACTGAACACGAAGTTCTGTGCTTCTTTTGATTAATAAATGTTCCAGTATCTTCAAATTACTGGATATATTTGAAACACATTACAAATATATAAACTGTTTCCATACAGATGATCCCTGTACTCCCAGTACCTGTACACAATCCATTTGGCTGTACTTCTGTCAAGTCACGCTTGAGTAAGTCTTTGTTTGTAGCCACATCTGGTAATGCTTGAAGTTTTTTTGGAAACACTTTTGAGATGGACAAGATATTTGAGATAACAGAGTGAAATAAACAGAAAACATTACAATGGAAACAAAAACGGATAAACATAAAACGTCAATTTTAAATGTGAATGTTTTTACATTTAATAATCCAGGTTTAACTGTGGGTCCAGATCTTTCTCAATGTTACTACCACCTGATTGTAATAAAGGTCCTGGGTTTACACATGTGCTGTAGTAATGTTAAGAAGACCGAGTTACTGGTATGAGACTTGTAACACCTGGAGCTGTGAATTGCCCCCTCCCCTCCCCCCCCTCCCCTCCCCTACTTGATCTACAGTTCTGATATAGTTGGTCACAGTTAGTTCCACTGTTATCACTCCTGGATAGTCTATTGTCCTTCCTTTAATATACTCTCCAGTTCTCCGGATTCTTTCAGTTGCTGAAAACACAAAAAGAAAACATATTAACAAATCTTATCTTACGCTAGTGTAATCATTTTGTTTGATAACAGGTTGAAATTGATATTAAAATCTTAAAATTTCCCATTGCACAGACTGTGAAATGTTTTTTTTTTAAGGAGTAAAGTTAAGAAATGTTTTCTAGTAAGTGGCTGCTAGGTATATTATATAAATATCACATTCATGAGAGGGCGATATTGCATATTTTCACCCCAAGGAAGCATTGTTGACCGAGGCGAAGCCGAGGTCAACAATGCTTTCCGAGGGGTGAAAATATGCAAT
>NW_018405441.1:626556-630853 GCF_002113885.1 Mizuhopecten yessoensis
TTAAGGAATGATTTTTATTTTTTCAACATTTATGAGGTCATAACAACAATGGGTTTATGGACATATTGAATGAATCGCGTTAGCGATTCATGTAAAATATGTCCAAAAACCCATTGTTGTTATGACCTCATAAATGTTGAAAAAATAAATATCATTCCTTATATTTACATTGACGAATCCTTTCAGTGGATCGATATAACAACGAATAAAACAAATAAACAGGGTTTGTTCCTGCTTATACACGGGTGCAACGCAGTGGCGAGAACAGTGTTTTTTCGCGGGGAAATGTGACACTATCGTGAGAGATCTTAGCAACCGTCAACAACAATAACACAACAAAATGTAGTTCCATATTCAATGTTTATTTGTAGCACAGGACACGTGAATACGTGGATATTTCACAAAGCACAGTTCAATAATATTTTAAGATGTAAGAATTAAGCATCTAGGTCGGTCGTTCCGAGTGAGTAGTTTTTGTAGTGTATTACTACGCAGTGTGATCAGGTTACTATCAGTTCCCACGTGCTGAGATTCTATGAACACCTGTGTTATGCATTTATGAATGTAATTTTTGTCAATGGGTCTAAGCATACAGAATGTAAATATTAACAAATAACACCCTGCTGATGGTTAACAAAACTTGTACAATCTGTATATCACACACAAACTGAGTTGACTAAAATATATTTAACTGCACTTGTCACTACACATCCTTAAGTACCCTCCGCTGTTAATAGAATGATAAACCCAATAAACTTGAACCTCTAAACATTTACAAGTTAACTAAAGGCAGCTGATTATTTATGCATTATGCATTATTGTTTCTCAAAAATACTGATCAGAATTATAGGAATATGACAAATAACAAAAAGCAGAATACAGTTTCATACTCATAAATATATTTTTCATCATTTTCAAGAATAAAATAATCCCTGAATTCAGTTTTGTTCTCCAAAATGGAGGTAGATTTTCAATAAACATAAATAAAAAGACAATGGTTTGTATCTGACATTCATTTCAATGTTACAACTCACGACGTCTGGCATCACGATAACCACACAAGGGTCATGATTTCATAAGTCACAGATGACTTTGTTACATTAATACCGTATCACTGCAGAGTCGTTGTATATATAAGGACATATATAAACTACCCTTGGTCTGTAATACCCGTCTTCCTAACCAACAACTACTTAATAAGCATTATATTAAACTTGAGAAGTCCGGCTATCAATACATAGTCTATTTAATTCAATCAAATATTAATAAAAACAATGTTTACAGTATTTTTAACAGGATATAAGTACCATTGTACAGGTGTGTACAGTTTGTGTGTATTACCATTTGCTGTCATGATAAACTCTTCCCCATTACAGAAGGCAAATGTTAAACTGCAGCAAAAACTTATCAGTATACAGTATCTTTATAAAGCAGGAGGTCTAGCCCACCGACCAGTTCCCCTTTATAAAACCTTACCTCAAGGATGTCTAGTCCACCGACCAGTACCCCTTTATAAAACCTTACCTGGCGGATGTCTAGTCCACCGACCAGTACCCCTTTATAAAACCTTACCTCAAGGATGTCTAGTCCACCGACCAGTTCCCCTTTATAAAACCTTACCTGGAGGATGTCTAGTCCACCGACCAGTACCCCTTTATAAAACCTTACCTCAAGGATGTCTAGTCCACCGACCAGCTCCCCTTTATAAAACCTTACCTGGAGGATGTCTAGCCCACCGACCAGTACCCCTTTATAAAACCTTACCTGAAGGATGTCTAGCCCACCAACCAGTACCCCTTTATAAAACCTTACCTCAAGGATGTCTAGCCCACCGACCAGTTCCCCTTTATAAAACCTTACCTCGAGGATGTCTAGCCCACCGACCAGCTCCCCTTTATAAAACCTTACCTGGAGGATGTCTAGCCCACCGACCAGTTCCCCTTTATAAAACCTTACCTGAAGGATGTCTAGCCCACCGACCAGTACCCCTTTATAAAACCTTACCTGAAGGATGTCTAGCCCACCGACCAGTACCCCTTTATAAAACCTTACCTGAAGGATGTCTAGCCCACCGACCAGTTCCCCTTTATAAAACCTTACCTGGAGGATGTCTAGCCCACCGACCAGTTCCCCTTTATAAAACCTTACCTGAAGGATGTCTAGCCCACCGACCAGTACCCCTTTATAAAACCTTACCTGAAGGATGTCTAGCCCACCGACCAGTTCCCCTTTATAAAACCTTACCTGGAGGATGTCTAGCCCACCGACCAGTTCCCCTTTATAAAACCTTACCTGAAGGATGTCTAGCCCACCGACCAGTACCCCTTTATAAAACCTTACCTGAAGGATGTCTAGCCCACCAACCAGTACCCCTTTATAAAACCTTACCTGAAGGATGTCTAGCCCACCGACCAGTTCCCCTTTATAAAACCTTACCTGAAGGATGTCTAGCCCACCGACCAGTTCCCCTTTATAAAACCTTACCTGAAGGATGTCTAGCCCACCGACCAGTTCCCCTTTATAAAACCTTACCTGAAGGATGTCTAGCCCACCGACCAGTTCCCCTTTATAAAACCTTACCTGAAGGATGTCTAGCCCACCGACCAGTTCCCCTTTATAAAACCTTACCTGAAGGATGTCTAGCCCACCGACCAGTTCCCCTTTATAAAACCTTACCTGAAGGATGTCTAGCCCACCGACCAGTTCCCCTTTATAAAACCTTACCTGAAGGATGTCTAGCCCACCGACCAGTTCCCCTTTATAAAACCTTACCTGAAGGATGTCTAGCCCACCGACCAGTTCCCCTTTATAAAACCTTACCTGAAGGATGTCTAGCCCACCGACCAGTTCCCCTTTATAAAACCTTACCTGAAGGATGTCTAGCCCACCGACCAGTTCCCCTTTATAAAACCTTACCTGAAGGATGTCTAGCCCACCGACCAGTTCCCCTTTATAAAACCTTACCTGAAGGATGTCTAGCCCACCGACCAGTTCCCCTTTATAAAACCTTACCTGAAGGATGTCTAGCCCACCGACCAGCTCCCCTTTATAAAACCTTACCTGAAGGATGTCTAGCCCACCGACCAGTTCCCCTTTATAAAACCTTACCTGAAGGATGTCTAGCCCACCGACCAGTTCCCCTTTATAAAACCTTACCTTCAGGATGTCTAGCACACCGACTAGCTACACTTTATAAAACCTTACCTGGAGGATGTCTAGCCCACCGACCAGTTCCCCTTTACAAAACCTTACCTTCAGGATGTCTAGCAGTACCCCTTTATAAAACCTTACTTGAAGGATATCTAGCCCACCGACCAGCTACACTTTATAAAACCATACCTGAAGGATATCTAGCCCACCGACCAGTTCCCTCTAGCCCACCGACCAGCTACACTTTATAAAACCTTACCTGAAGGATGTCTAGCCCACCGACCAGTTCCCTCTAGCCCACCGACCAGCTCCCCTTTATAAAACCTTACCTGAAGGATATCTAGCCCACCGACCAGCTCCCCTTTAACGTAAAGTTGTGGAAATGTAGGCCAGTTAGAAAACTTTTTTAACCCTTGTCGCACCTCCTCATCTGCCAGTATATCAAATGTCTCGTACGGAACTCTGTAAACATAAACAAATCAGTTTATCAATCATTACATGGAGATTAGAAAATCACTCTTATAAAACAACATAACATTGTAAGGATTCCATATTCAGTACAAACTCATGGAATAGAATATAAAATAATACTTCATTATGTTGTTCATCGGATTTGAAACATCCTCGTGAAAATTTTACATAATAACATTATTGTTTTATCATTTTTGAAAAATCATTTTCACACTATCACTCTCGTGTTCACTTTTTAGATGCTTTGCAACATAGTAACAACCCTACTAACGACACTACTAACGATAACAACATAGTAACAACACTACTAATGATAACAACATAGTAACAACCCTACTAACGATAACACCATAGTAACAACACTTCTAACTATAACAACATAGTAACAACACTACTAACGATAACACAATAGCTATCACTCTCGTGTTCACTTTTTAGATGCTTTGCAACATAGTAACAACCCTACTAACGATAACACCATAGTAACAACACTACTAATGATAATAGTAACGATACTACTAACGATAACAACATAGTAACAACCCTACTAACGATAACACCATAGTAACAACACTACTAACTATAACACAATAGTAACAACACTTCTAACAATAACAACATAGTAACGATACTACTAACGATAACAACATAGTAACAACACTACTAACGATAACAC
>NW_018405441.1:632187-666797 GCF_002113885.1 Mizuhopecten yessoensis
ACACTACTAATGATAACAACATAGTAAGAAACTACTAACAATAACAACATAGTAACAACACTACTAATGATAACAACATAGTAACAACCCTACTAACGATAACAACATAGTAACACCACTACTAACGATTACACAATAGTAACAACTCTACTAATGATAACAACATAGTAAGAAACTACTAACAATAACAACATAGTAACAACACTACTAATGATAACAACATAGTAACAACCCTACTAACGATAACAACATAGTAACAACACTACTAACGATAACACAATAGTAACAACACTACTAATGATAACAACATAGTAAGAAACTACTAACAATAACAACATAGTAACGACACTACTAATGATAACAACATAGTAACAACCCTACTAACGATAACAACATAGTAACAACACTACTAACGATAACACAATAGTAACAACACTACTAATGATAACAACATAGTAACAACCCTACTAACGATAACAACATAGTAACAACACTACTAACGATAACACAATAGTAACAACACTACTAATGATAACAACATAGTAACAACACTACTAATGATAACAACATAGTAACAACACTACTAACGATAACAACATAGTAACAACACTACTAACGATAACAACATAGTAACAACACTACTAATGATAACAACATAGTAACAACACTACTAATGATAACAACATAGTAACAACACTACTAACGATAACAACATAGTAACAACACTACTAACGATAACAACATAGTAACAACACTACTAATGATAACAACATAGTAACAACACTACTAATGATAACAACATAGTAACAACACTACTAACGATAACAACATAGTAACAACACTACTAACGATAACAACATAGTAACAACACTACTAATGATAACAACATAGTAACAACACTACTAATGATAACAACATAGTAACAACACTACTAACGATAACAACATAGTAACAACACTACTAACGATAACAACATAGTAACAACACTACTAATGATAACAACATAGTAACAACACTACTAATGATAACAACATAGTAACAACACTACTAACGATAACAACATAGTAACAACACTACTAACGATAACAACATAGTAACAACACTACTAATGATAACAACATAGTAACAACACTACTAATGATAACAACATAGTAACAACACTACTAACGATAACAACATAGTAACAACACTACTAACGATAACAACATAGTAACAACACTACTAATGATAACAACATAGTAACAACACTACTAACGATAACAACATAGTAACAACACTACTAACGATAACAACATAGTAACAACACTACTAATGATAACAACATAGTAACAACACTACTAATGATAACAACATAGTAACAACACTACTAACGATAACAACATAGTAACAACACTACTAACGATAACAACATAGTAACAACACTACTAATGATAACAACATAGTAACAACACTACTAATGATAACAACATAGTAACAACACTACTAACGATAACAACATAGTAACAACACTACTAACGATAACAACATAGTAACAACACTACTAATGATAACAACATAGTAACAACACTACTAATGATAACAACATAGTAACAACACTACTAACGATAACAACATAGTAACAACACTACTAACGATAACAACATAGTAACAACACTACTAACGATAACAACATAGTAACAACACTACTAACGATAACAACATAGTAACAACACTACTAACGATAACAACATAGTAACAACACTACTAACGATAACAACATAGTAACAACACTACTAACGATAACAACATAGTAACAACACTACTAACGATAACAACATAGTAACAACACTACTAACGATAACAACATAGTAACAACACTACTAACGATAACAACATAGTAACAACACTACTAACGATAACAACATAGTAACAACACTACTAACGATAACAACATAGTAACAACACTACTAACGATAACAACATAGTAACAACACTACTAACGATAACAACATAGTAACAACACTACTAACGATAACAACATAGTAACAACACTACTAACGATAACAACATAGTAACAACACTACTAATGATAACAACATAGTAACAACACTACTAACGATAACAACATAGTAACAACACTACTAACAATAACAACATAGTAACAACCCTACTAACGATAACAACATAGTAACAACACTACTAACAATAACAACATAGTAACGATACTACTAACGATAACAACATAGTAACGATACTACTAACGATAACAACATAGTAACGACACTACTAACGATAACAACATAGTAATGATACTGCTAACGATAACAACATAGTAACGATATTGCTAACGATTACAACATAGTAACGATATTGCTAACGATTACAACTATGTTGTTTAGCATCTGAAGAGTGAACATGGTCAACTTTGTTGTTTGTTTATTTTTTCTTTAATTTGACCAGATATTGACGGAAAGAACTTTTTTCATATGTATATACCTTCTCATCAAGTTTGAAGAAGCATAAGTTCTCAAACAAGTTTATAGTAATATTTACATGTAATGTATTTCTACTACATCTGATAGGAAACTAATAATCTGAATATAATGTATTTGATAATGACTACCATTACATGTTCTGTTTCACCTAGTAATTTTTTGATCTGCTTTATCAATGTACCTGACAATAACTGTTGTTACCTACCCTGTCTCCCCCAGCAAGGCTGTAACCTGCCTACTGAATCCACATCGTGGAACCTGTGGATTGCCTTTCATAAATAGCATCACTGGGGCTTTGTTGATCAGGGATTTCAATCTGACATATAAAATGCACAAATTTGTTGTTCATGCAGTATCTCATGGGTGTGGTCATAATTTTGATGAAAACAATTAAATGACATATTACATCACAATAATGACATATGATAGCAGGAAAGGTAAAGTACAGGTGTAGTTAGTATACCATCCTCGACATCCAGGGGTTATGCTCACATCCTCGACATCCAGGGGTTACACTCACATCCTCGACATCCAGGGGTTACACTCACATCCTCGACATCCAGGGGTTATGCTCACACCCTCGACATCCAGGGGTTACACTCACATCCTCGACATCCAGGGGTTACGCTCACTTTCGCTCTCTACACCCCTGGAATATGTCATAGCAAAATTAAAGGCTCAATGTGCAGCCCCTTGTGGACGAGACGAGAAGACTAGTTTGATCCTTTGATGTACATCTAAAGAATCTTGCGGTCACGCAACGGTAAAATTGACAGGCTTTGAAGTCAGGCATCTCTCCTTTGTAATCTTCAAAGGACAGGTATCCGCCTAGCAATTGATCAGGTTTTTGTAACCTAAGACCAATCAAACAGTTATCGTCGTGCCTTCAATTTTGCTATGAAATATTCCAGCGGTGCAGAGAGCGAAAGTGAGATTAATCCCTGGATATCGAGGATGTTAGTATACAGTTAAAGTATGGGATTGAGGCATATAGCAAGTTTCTGGTGTCTTGACCATGCCTATTTCCCTCGGCTTCGCCTCGGGAAATAGACCTGGTCTCGGGACACCAGAAACTTGCTATATCCCTCAACCCCATACTTTAACAAATTTTATTATACCGATACACACTGGAGAGATAGTTTTAACTAGAAAATATTTGTAAACCATAAGCTGTATAACTTCACGTCCCAACTACCCTTTTGATGGCAATGGAGCCAAATGCTTCTGAGTTCGGTAGCAAGCTCCGCCCACCTTGCCTGTCACTGCCGAGTTTGGTAACAAGCTTTGCCCACCTCTTGCCTGATTGGCTTGGCAGAAACACCTGAGTGTAGGTGTGTTTTAGTTCCCAGACTAACACACAGGACTAAAACACACTCAGGTGAAAGTGGGGATATATTCGATTTAACCAATTACTTTTATATAGAGTAAATAAAGTAGAGGTGTAATAAAATACACGATAGCAGGAAAGGTAAAGTAGTTAGTATAATTTATCACTTAATTAATGAACAGTTTTCTTCATCACTAATGCCATGACTATCACAACAACTATTTCAAACACTTTAACATCAGATGACATTATAAATGGGCAACTTGCATGAAACTGATTGATGTACTGACAGACAAATAAGCTAAATGTACATCAGACAAAAAAGTTCACAAGACAGTATTTCAAGGGAGACAACTCTACCTGTCTTCAAGTTTAACTTGTTCAGGGAGTTGAGACTCAAACTCTCCTGACTCGATGAGTTCCTTGATAATGTCAAGTCCCCCGAGGAGATCGCCATTGACGTAGAGCTGAGGGTACGTTGGCCAGTTAGAATATTTCTTTAAACCTACAAATAGAGAGGACCAGTTCAACTTTAGTGTAATTAATGTTATACAACATTTGTATAGCTCCTTACATTTCATATCTCAAGGAAATGACGGTCAAGTATTTACAGCATATACATGTATATAGGATCTTACATGAGTATGAGATTTATAAAGTGAGTCTAAGAAATTTTCAATTTAGCGAGCCAGAGGCAAAAATAAATATTTGTGACGCGTTACATATATTTCATATGAAATGAAAACGAGTGTAAGATCCTTTTTATCATATAATCAAAATTTTGTGCTCCACGTAGGTCTCGAACCCGCGACCCAGTGGTGGAGGGCTAATGGTAGCAGAATGTCAGATGCCTTAGCCACTTGGCCACTGCGGCCCCTGGTCTGATAAGATCATATTACATGGGTATATTCACTAGATAACAGAATACATTATGTGATAAAATATAAATACCATATTCTATGAAACTACTATAACTTTGAATGTATGCTACTGTGACAAAAACATTATGTCCTCATATGTCTGAATAAAAGACCAGTGACCATTATGTGTGTGAATTATAAATTTGAGTCCGAGATCACTTACCTTGTCTTACATCCTCATCTTCCAGGATATTAAAGGAACTGAACTTGACGTTTCGATCATTTAGAATTTGTACCACCTGCCGACTGAATCCTGAAATAATAAACTCTAGTCATTAAGAATTGGTGCCAGAAGTTGATTAAATCCTAAATATAATAAACTCTGGTCATTTAGAATCTGTACCAGAAGTTGACTAAATCCTATAATAAAATACTCCTGTTGTTAAAAATTGGTACTAGACATTGACTAAATCCTAAAATAAATACTCTGGTCATTTAGAATTTGTACTAGTTGTCAACCGAGTCCTGAAATATTAAACTATCTTCAACTACCTTGATAATCAAATGATGTTGTTAAAATGAATACAGGTTCATAGTGCACAGCTAGTGAAATGTTTATCATTCTGTATGTACACTTGGTTGTCATAAAAGACCACTACAATTTAGCGTAGACCTACCACACTTTGGTTCCTCTGGTACACCCTTCATGAAGACCATCACAGGAGCACAGCTGACCAGCACCTTCAGCCTCTCATTTATATCCTACAAATTAAATAAGTATACATAACCAGCCAAAAACAAATGACTTTTACTTGACTTCCATCATCTAAAATATTTTGTGTGTATTGTAGTACAGTACATTATAGATAAACAGTTACCTGTTTTTGGGTGGGTTGTTGGTCTGGTAAGGGAACAGTTGCTAAGGATGATAAAGTTTTCACTTTCTTAGTTAACTCTGCAGCATTGGCTCCATCAATCCGGTCCAACTTGGACTTATTCTGAAACCAAAATACATTTCAGTAGTATTTAAAAATGACAAATTGAATAATTCAGATGGAATAAAAAAAAAATCCCTGGATATTCTATCTCAAATATTTCCAATCATTTAAAATTCTTAATTGGCAAATATAAAGTATTGGTTGTTTACTGGGTTTTAACATAATTGTTATTACTTTCTGTAATTAAAGAAAAAAAAAGATATTTATGTACACACATTGTTTATAATTCAAAATACATTGATTGCCATAAACTCATATAGAAATACTGAGAGTTGGGAGATCATATATATTTATACTTAAATATCTCAATATGTCTGGAATTCAGTCTCGTACATGACCGACATTTAACAAATTTAATCTAATAAGTAGCAATAGCTATGGTGTGTGTATTACCAATCTGATTATGTTTACCACTTTACCAATCAGGTGTTATTGCTAACCTTGAAGAATATAAAGGTCGGTACAGCTGCTATTTCATATTTTTCAGACAGCTCTGGAAGGTCTTCTGCTTCAAGCTGAAAATAATTTGATACAGTTCATACTTTGGTACAGTTAAACAATGATAAAATCTGCCGAACTTAAATCAATTTGTCACCTTGTGACCACTTAGCCATTTTTTTCATTTTTTCTTTACAAATCCTTTATATGTCTATATTATTTACGTATGCCCTTTCCATTTTCCGTTAACTCCATGGAAAGTCAGCTTGCTGTTACTGGACAGTAACTGCAGTCTGCATTATCTGGTCACATGACCAGCAACCACTCCTACCGTTACAGTCAGCGACGCCATCAATTTGTACAACAGCCGCCATCTTTTTGTTGCTGTTTGGTTTATACAAGTCTCATTCTGATGGGTTTTGCAGACAATGAAGACATCCAGAATAGGAAGGTTAGTTTTTACTTTTGTATGAGAATGTTCTGCACATATAATTAGAGCATTTAACAGTTGTCTCCTGGTTACATTTTTTAATGGCGACCGGTGCTTGAAAAGTTTTCAGTCGGATACTGGCCATCTGCGGCTGTTCAAGAATTGGACCAGTGTGGTTTTGTGGCAGCAGGAAATATATATTACGCTCATCAGACTAATCAATAAAAGACAGGTCGTATGAGGAAACGTAAATATAACGATTGAACGTCTCAATGTATGGCCAAATCAATAATGCAAAAGTTTCTCTGTACAAATGTTGGTGGTACAATTAGGTTTTACTGTAAATGTATTATACATATCCGAGGATAAATCAACTTATCAATGGGAAGAGGTACATGCCATAAACGTACAACCAGATTATACTGGGAAAATGCCACAAAAAAACAACAGGATTCAAATTCGAGACCTCTTTAACCAGAACATCAACATGGTCAGTGGTAAATAATTGAGCAAGTCTGGATGTGTAACATGATTATATGTGGCAGTTTCAAAGTTGAAGCCTGTCCAACATATTTATTCATAATAATTATAAGGATTAAATAAACCAAAACTTAGAAATCAAAAAATGTCCACAAAAAGGAGCTACAATAATATCCCCATGTTACCTTAAGGAACTGGGATTTTGCCAGCTGTGAGTCCTTACTCAGCTCCTCCAGGACCTCGTTCATCTGTCGACATTGAGGAGCCCATGCTGCTGAGAAATGTGCTACCACCAGTTGACTGTAACGTACACAATGTTAAAACATCAAACAGTCAGAGGAAAGGTCACAACTAATTTAACAAACTAAAGAAATCTTAATTTACACAAACAACAGCACTGCTCAATCGTTTCATTGGTAGCTTTCTATTGATAAGAGATTTTAAAAATAAAATACTTTACAGACGTTTTCATTTAAGAAAAGCTTCCACCAAGTTGTGCACAACTCTGCAATTGGGTAATAATAATTCTGCACTTGGGAAACAGTTACTGTTTACAGAACCATTTTTTATTACTGAAATAGGGAAAAAAGTGAAATGGAAACAAAAAAGGTTCTTTTAAAAATTATGAACAAAAAACTGCATCATTCTTTCCCTGTAATACAATGAGGTACAATTGTGCACAACAACATGTGTATATGTTCATTTAGTTGTCTAAAGTTTTGTGATAGAAAATGACAAACTTTATCACCTTCGTTGCTTATAGTGTGTTGTAGAGTAGCTATAAATAACACACAAAAAGAAATCATGCTCACCTGTCACATTTGCACTGAAAGCTCCCATTTAACAGTCAATGGAGAACAAAGTAAGTGATATGGTTTGTCATTTTAACAAAAGCACAAAAGAATTAATAGCTTTTTGTGTAAAATGTACTTCTCTGTGTTATTTATTGGATTATTTTGAAGGGATGACACCCTTTTTTTCCCATTTCATGAATAAAAATGCTTACTGTAAATGGTTACTGTTACCCAAATGCGGGATTAACATTTATTATCAATATATGGTGTTGTGACCAACTTGTCGAAGATGTGAAGATTGGAACTTTGTGATGTCACATTTGTAACAGAAAAAGGGCGGTGTACATGTGCTACCACCGGGGATCAAACCCGCTATCCCTATAGGTTTGTAATCAGATGCTCTACCACTGAGCTAAAGGGAAATTCCCTCTAACTTGAAGCCGAGAGCAATCCTATGTACAATTAAAATCTGCCACACTACTCCCCACTTTTTAAATTTGTTTGCCCTCGAACACCACAACCCAGGTTGTAACTCCCTGTCACCATTCATATACAGGAAGACAGCAGTGTACATGTGCTTCGACCGGGGATCGAACCTGCCATCCCTAAGTTCTTAGACGGATGCTCTACCACTGAGTTAAAGAGAAAATTCCCTCTTAATCGAAGCTAGAAGCCGACCGTAATCCTATAGGTACAATTAAAATCTGCCACACATTTATCGACCCAATTGTGACGCAACACTGGAAACCCATTTTACACTTCAACTTCAACAGGATACTCTAAAACTCTAAGCCTATACACATGACAGAAATATGGAATAGAACAAAATGGTTACATTTCTTTTTAAATCTATTAAAGCCAACTATGACAATATGTATGTAGGACGAACGAAGATGGCGAGTTGGTAAAACAAAATATGTTTGTCCCATTAGTGCATTACTCAATCCCGTGGACTGCCAACCTGTACAATACCCATACTGCTAATGACATGATTTACAATCATTATGTTGGAGTAAGTCATCATTAGGTATAAGAAGTTATTCATTTATTGACCATTACTCTAGAAGTTACTGAGCAACAGTAAGATACATATAGTAGCCCGACCACATACAAACAATGATACAGCGGAATGTAAACCTTTGAAAAATGGCCCACTGTTACGATCGGATGTACTCCAGACTGTATATGACAGTGTATACGCATGCTTTGATCATACAGGTTCGTAAAAATAAATTAAATATATCATTGCAAAGAGGAGTTTACAAATAACAAACCTCCCAGAACTGTTTAAAACTTCTTCGAAGGATTTCACATCGACGATTTCGCGTACAGCGGCCATTGCAATATTTGTTTGATGAAAAGATTTCTTTAAAGGGAGATAACTTTACAAAGAGGTCAAGAGGGCCTGTTTCGGCCACTTTGAAATTTGAACAATAGTGGCAACACATTTTTCATAAGTGTGACCTCTGTATTTCGAATTATTTCACAGTTTCGGCAGTGTTTTCAGGATCCAGTGAAGAACACCTTCTTTTCGACAAGAGTTGATTCCTGGTTCTGTACGCCTTTTTTCAATATTGTTGAAACATGATCAACTGTTCGGGAAGAAAAGATTTTCAAATACTTCTTTTAACTTCTCTGTTTTATATCCAGCCAAAAGGGGAGTAACAGACTTTTTTTTTACACAGTTCTTAATTCATATAACAATGGAACCAACGATGCTACATAGGAAATATGGTTTTGATATGTACATGTATTGATGTCGCTTTAGTTGAAATGTTAACACTCTCATCGAAGTATGTTATTGTTGATATATTGAGTTATTTACATTATTAAACTAAATGACTATGTTACGATGTAATTCGTTGTATGCGAATCATGAACTTCACTTGGGCGTCAGGAGGAACTTCTCAAACTCGACAGAATCTGTCCCTTGTGCTGCAAAAGAAAATCATACATTTCTATGATGCATTTATAGTAAAAATCTCTCGACGTGAAATACAAAAATACAACTGATTAGACGTCCCTTGTTGGGGTAGTAATGCCATATAAACTACACAAGTTTTTATTTCTTGATCACAATTTCAAAGCCAAAATAACCGCTGTACTTGGTTGTGTTTGCGAAACCAAAAAAGAATCTTACAATTAATCATTTTCTTCCCATTGCATTTATTTACGTTTACTATGAAATAATTCTCCCGAGTAATAATCCTGTAATTCTCCCATATGTAGCAATTCCGGCGATTAGTGATTATTTGTTTCCTAAATTTCTAAATGTAAAAATACAAATAAATGCTATACATTATAACTAATGAACAGTGACCTGATTTGCTTGAATTCTGAAGCATCAGCAATGCTTTGTTCAGCCCTGGCGAATTCTTTTTAAGTTTGTGGTACTTCTGGAAGTGGACCACGGGTTGTTTTACTATAGTCCACATTCCGGAAGTGGGCACATTCTTTTCTTGATCTTGGTTGCCCTGACGTTGTCGTTGTCTGGCCTTAATAAATATAGTTATGTTTTAGAATTCTCTTAGAATTCTCAATGGTAGACACAATGTCAATTTAAAAAAAAATGGTTTTGTGCATTGCAATTTGTAATAATCATCATTATCATCATTTAGAGACACATGACAGGGTTTTTTTTTTTTTATTTTTCCGGTTTGACTTAATTGTTTTTTACAATGGCAGTTTCCTTTGCCGTTTACAGCATCTTGTGACGGTTTGTAGTCCCTATTGTCTGAAAGCTGTGACTAACGACTTGTAGCGCCATTTTATAGGGTCCTCTGTGCCCCAACCTTGCACCCTCCGGAGATGGTCAGCGACACAGGCCTTCATAAGGCCGCATTCTGGACATTCAGCTTCATTAGGTACATAAACAAAACATTGAATGTTTGAACTTTGCAGATATTATAGTCAATGTTATCATAATAAGCCTCAATAATAATCAGCAATAAAACTAGATAATATAATTACGTGTGAAATGCATGATTCTATAGACTTTTTTAATGAAAAAAATGAAAATTATATTTGTCTTTTGCAAATTATTCCCATAAAAATCAACGCTGTTGTTTATTACAGTTTCTCCATTGATTCCATTCCAGCAAGACACGTGTTTGTTGGTCATCTACATATTACTAGTATCAAAATTATTATGCGACGATGTCTGAGTATTTTCGGGAATGGTCCTTTAAGATTGAGAGTCCTTTGAACACGAAAAATGGTACACATTTTTGACTCTCCTTGTTAAACGCTTCGATTTTCCGGTCCGAATTAAAGGGACACTTTTTATCGCTTGAAATACGACCTTTTATCCAACGAAGATGGACGTGGTACAGTTGTTGTGTAGTTGTAAGTTACTACACAGGATGGTATTTCGTAAGATGTATGTGTAAGGCCGATATGAAGATAAGTATATTTTTCACTATACCTTTTTCAGCTTTCTTCCTGCTTCCATCTGAAATGAAATCATCATGATACTCCTTTTGTATCGAAATGTTGAGTAAGGGTATGGCTTGTCCTAGGTGAATTCAATCTTAATTCAGTCGTAATTAAATGTGAATGCGTATTTATCTATTTGTGCGTACACGTATGATTCATATCAAAATGAAGACAGGGAACAAACTGTAAATAATGAAACATGTTCACTACCTATATAGTCACCAAGATGTTTCTATTTGATTGAGAAACGTCGAAATATTGCCACTCTTACTGAATGTCGATGATTTATATGTTATCATTATATCATTGACGTGGATATATATCTAAGTAAGTAACTTTTGAGTAACGGCTTCTTCGTTTTGACTGGCCCTACAACTCATTGGAACAAGTAGTAACACGTTAGTTAGTGACTTGTTTGGAGGTTTATACTTATCCATCTGATATGTTGACATGTATAACATTACATAGAACATATAAAATGTTTTTATGTAAGCAGGTTCTTTGTATCGATTTTGAGTTCTAACAACAAACTTGAACAATACCATCTAAACATGATGTAGAGGAAATGCTCGTGATTGAAATAAACGAAATCATTTAAATCGTTACTATAGAAATAAATATCACACATATATATCCATATTGTATTTTTATCTAGCCGGAACCCTTCCTTTCCCTGTACATTTGGAAGTGTTTAATGTAAGTAATATCTTTGCTCACACTTTAAAATTGTTGTATCGGTTTTGAATTCTGAGCACAAACTTTATGTCATGAGATCCATAAGGAACAATACTCACTCTCCATGTCCTCGTCCTCCGCATCTTCTTTGGGATCATAATCGATATCGTATAAGAATAATCTTATTAATAATCTTTATTCAGCAATAGACACAAATGTCTTTGTGACATAAATACATTGCATATACAATGATATATGTAGTGGTACAATGCATTAAATTATATAAATATATAAAATAAAGTAAAAACAGTGACTTTCCATACTTAAATGTAGCTTTCACGACATCCTGATTAAATAAGTTATTGTTCCGTATCTCATTCGCTTTAAAAATGAAAGCAGTAATATGTTTCAATGTACTCTTGTTCATAGAGGATATTAATTCCAGAAACTTTGGTCTATTTGGGTGATGAAAATACCTTCTCTTGATATACATATGTCTTATGTTAGAATGTAAGGTACACTCCATAAGGAAATGATACTCGTCCTCTAGAACCCCACAACAACTACATGTACGATTCGCATAAGGAATAGGGTTCGGTCTGTGCCAACGGCCTACCTCAACACTCAAACGATGAGAAGAGACTCTAAATTTTGTTAAAGCTATACAAACCTTTTTATGTTGACAAGGTCGAGACATAGTTGATATTCGAAATTATTAGAAAGATTAACATAAAATCTTGCTCTAGTAGAGCCAGATAATTCCCTCTGCCAATTTTGAACAAAAATGTCTTTAATTCTAATTTTAAATAAATGCATAAAGGCTTCTATACTACCTACAGACTGCATGTACCAAACATATCCAAAGCCATTCGTAAAAAGAAGTTCTTTTACCGCACTAGCCCAATTTTGTTTGGAAAACTGTTCAGCGTCCTGATACAAGATGTTATATACTGATCTAACAAGATCGTTTGTTGAATCACATACTATTCTCAGCCAATAGTTATTATTCTGCAATATCTTGTTATTTTTAATGGAAAACGACATAGCTCACCATAAACAAAGTTATTTTGTGTTGTAGGCTTTACATATAATAATCTTTTACAAAACTTAAGGTAGTAATTATAATCGTCGTCTGAATTCGAAAATAATTACATTGAGATATTTTGGATTTGCCATTTTATATATTTCCATCCTCTTCCACTCCGGTTTTTCGAAATAAAATGACAATGATAAATAGACGAAAGGAATCCAGCTCACAGTAACTATGAGATGGGCGTTATTTATAATACAACATTTAAAAAAATGATTTTTCTGCCTTTATTTTCTATTCATTCCCTTGAAATATCCTAAAAGTAGATATTTCCTGATTATAAAAGATTTTGAATAAATGTTTCGTACCTAGGATGACATAAACAGAAAGTGTACTATAGACAAGAAACAAATTTCAAGTTAAAACTAATTAAAGTTAATGCAATTTCGACTGTTGTTTAGGTGGTTATACAGAAAAAGGTGATAAAACAGTTACTCTTTTTATCACTGATGGCTTAAACAAAGTTTTAGTGAATCACACCTTTTTCTCTTCTCCTTTCCCTTTTTCTCTTCCCTCTCCTCCATCTTTGTTTCTCTTTCTGTCATATTTCTGTAAATGAAATATGAAAAGTATTTATGGTGAAACACAAGCGACATTTAGATGGAGGTTCACAAATTATTATTGTGGTTATAGAGCCTTTGCAACTAGCCAATATCTTTCTCAACCCATGGGGAGCATACAGCCGGTGCTGCCATTTCGGCGCTCACAGCTAGCATTCTACAATTCTAGCACTGCCCAACCACGTACTCATTTACAGCTGAGTAGACTGGAACAACCGGAGTAAAGTATCTTGCTCAAGGATACAACACCTTGCCGTTCCGTGACTCGAACCCGCAACCCTTCGGTCACGAGCCCGGCGTCCTACCTCTCTATACTGCCATGCCTCCTTATTGTGCGTTGACGCTTTGGTATGCTTCTTTCTTGTATGCACTGTAAATGCCACATACTGTGCTTTCTTCCGAAGCATATTGTTCGCCTACATATTTTGGTGAGGGTTCATGATGCATTCCTTTTTTTGCGTCTTTTCGGTTTCTCTTTATTTTTATCTTTTTATCAAAATACATTTTAAAGACAATTTACTTTCTCATATGATTGTGCTATTAAAACACTTCTAAAGACAATCTATTGCTTGTGATATTTTTATGTTAAAAGGAACCTCGAGAGACAATTATATGTTGGCGGTAATTACCTTCATACGTTAAGATAGTTCTAGATCTGATGCATGCCGGTTCCGTCATCAGGAGTGCCCCTATCCTCTGTAGTTTTGGCGCTGTCCAATACATCCTTGTGAGGAACGCCGACCGATATGATCAACCCTCACCCCGGAATCGTCTAGTTTGATCCACATTTCCCCGCCGATGTCTGATTTTGTGATTCTCTGATGTTTCTTGCACCATCGGTACGGTCTCTCATCACTCTTATGCACACATCTCTAAAGCAGTGGTCTTTCTATTCGAACACGCATGACACTGTCTCTGTGATACCTACCGTTCTGCCAGCTTCTATTGCTCCAAACATCTGCTTTCCTGGATCTTCCGACGACTCCCATCCCTCTCATAACTCTCCACAGAGACTGTCATGTGAAGCCCCTGCCGACAGTCATCCATGGATTCTTGGCTACGCACTTCCTCTCGTATGCATCTTCCAATTTCTTGCTGTGGTTATGTTGCCTGCTTCCTCGGGTTCTCTCTTTGCCAGCTCCCCTGGATTAACAAAGAAGGCGAGTTTTTGGCACCGAGATCATCTTCATTTGTTTTCCCTGTGCTTTTCTTGTGTATCCATTAGAACAGAAAGTACACTGTCGTGACACAAGGTTATCGCCCATCGTTTACCGAACAAGACAGGATGTGCTCTACGTACGCTGTCCTCCGATACTGTTGTAATGTGGTTTCCCGCCGAGCCCCAATATGCAATTGTTTGATGGATTCGGTAGCCTATAAATACAGCGATTGGAAGCGTTGTTCCGCCATGGTCCGAATGTCATTCTATATCTCCCTCTGTCGGACCCCCCTCTGTCAAACTCCCTGTCAATTTAGTCGATGTCCCCGTATGCTCGTGCCTGCTGCTTATACCATCTTCCTACATTACGCAGACTTCCTTCTGCTTCATCCTTCTTCAACCTGAACTTATTCTGCTGTACCCCACACTGGTCTTAAAGATATTCGGGGAAAGCTTTGGAATACCGAATGAACTTTGACATGTGGGCTGCTACTAGAGGATCGGAAACAGCTTAATAGCTAACCGTTAAGCTATTTCTTATGAAAAGAAGGCTGGTGGTTTTTTTTATATTATGTTCATTAGTGATTTGTTTTGTTATCAGCACCATGGTTCCCGCCTTTAGAAAATGACCTTACTTTGATTTGACCTAAATTTCAGGACATGAGGCCTGCCACATTTATCGTTTCCAGATATAAGGGAGGTAACACATTGACTGAATGGGAGCTGATGAGTTAGAGTTTGCCCGTTTGTAAACTGTAAACTTACTATCTTACAGTGCTGTGTTCAAACTACTGACACAGAGGTTTGTTTTGGTTCTATTAACAGTTATGGTCATTTAAGGTCGTGCTGGTGGAGGAAACCAGAGTGCCCGGAGAAAAAACCCACCGACCTACGGTCAGTACCTAGCGACTGCCCCACGTAGGCTTCGAACCCAGAGGAAAATATAAAGATTAAATATTTGAACCGCTTCAGTGTTTTATTTGTATTGTCTTTATCACGATTTCCAGTGCACGACATGCACATGACCATTGCGGTATTAACGCTTCGGTTAGAGTGGATAACACCAGTTGGCAATCTTCGATACTCTAGGAATTACGCTCAGTTACGCTCTCTGCACCCCTGGAATATGTCATAGCAAAATTGAAGGTACGAAGATAGTAGGCAATTACCTGTCCTTTGGAGAGTACAGGGAAGCGACGCCCGACTTCAAAGCCAGACAATTTCACCATTACGCAACCGAGAGATTCTTTTGATGTACATAAAACATCCACAAGATGGCGAGTTCTGAGCCTTTAACTTCATATTCCAGGGATACAGAGAGCGTAATTGAGTACCTGGAGTATCGAGCATGACCAGCTAGGATAGGGCGATCTTGACCCTTTGCTGTGGGGACATCGACAAAAACAGGCAGATATTTGTTCACTGAAAGATCACTAAAGACTACCAAGGATCTCCATATAGATACCAGACCACCATTTTTAGGTTGAATTAGGAGCAGTCAAACGAGAGACGAGTCAGACTCTGATTGTTTACACGTATAGAGACACTAAAGTAGACCGAGACAACGTCCAATGCTTTTACTGACCACTTGCGGGCCATCTAGACCAACAACATGACTCTCCTACTGGACAACGGCTTAATAACAAAGGTTGCTAACAGAACTTCACAAAAGGCGGGATTTATCTTTCTATCCATGGTAGAGTATTCTGCTTAGAACAAGATTAAGGCATCTGTTGACAAGGACAGCTGGATTCAGAAAATGAGGAGGTCGTCATGTCCAGCTAGTGCCACTCCATAACACCACAGAACACAGAACGGTGTCTGGAATGGAAGAATAGCATATGCATTTCTACTCAAGTTTTCCGACTCTACGACCACTGCGAATGCAGCAGCCTTCGTAACAACACAGTCTAAACGTTCAAAGTAGAGTCTGAAAGACTTACACAACCAATTCATTAGCTATATGTTATTATTAAGCTTTTGAGCAAATGGCGTTAATATTTGAAGTTCAACGATTTAGTTTTGCGAGTCCTGAAGTAAAACAGGGATGCGTTATATACCAGATTCTTTTCCTGTTCAACATCGACCGGATCATGAAAATTGACAGCAGATAAACCAACAGGCATGCTTGCAAGACGGGACACTACCTACAAGCTTGCTGTCCTGTCCATTGCTGGCTCAAACATTCAAGAGGAAATGATGAGGTTGTTGAGACATGCCGGATAGACAAAGTTGAATAACAATACGACCAAAATCCAGACAAAGTGTTTAAACATGACTGGCTGCACCATTAGGTCGATGGCGAGCCTCTAGAATGTGTTAACATATCTTTTATATATTTTACATACATGAGTGGTTTCATAAGCATAGACATCAAGGTGAGACTTGACAAGGATCATTTCTTAATCTTTGTTCTAGGTTAAAGCACAACGTTATAGACAAATATTTTGCTCTACAAGAGAAATTTCAAGTTGGGTCCTTCAGTCCGCTTTTAAACTATTTCCGCAAAAGATGTCTTTGATTTTATATGTAGTAGAACTGGACTGGGACGATAGTAGGCGACCAGGTAGCTTAATTGGTAGAGAGTCCGTCTAGTGTTCGCAGGGTCCCGGATTCGAACCCTGGTTTTGCCTGCATGTTTCCTCTCCTGTTACATATAATTTCAATATAAATGTGAGAATGATTCAAAGTAGAATATTAGCTTAAACACACAAAACACTGACCTTTGCTTAGTACCATAAACACATACTAGTAAGGGTACTCTGTCAGTACCATCAAGATGTTACTAGTATGATAAAATAACAAAACATCACAGAAAAAAACACGAAGTTTATTTTTGAGAAATAAAAACTTGCTTCATTCCACAGCAAGCTGCCATAATCAGAAATTAAATTGTAACCCTCCAACCCTCATTTTCTTAATAGGTGAATCCATCCCAAAATCTCTCTAGAACAGGTCAATAGTCAGTAAATTATCACTACATGTACATGAAGGTAAAGTTAATCTTGAGCTGCTCTCTACAGGCAAAATATCATTACTCTAAAATAAAGGATTAATATGAAGTCAGTAAAAACAGTTAATCAACAGTTAGCTGCTGTGATTTGAATGTAATTTTTTAACAAGCTTGAAGCCTCATCATCCATCAAGCCAATGAACAAGTATTATTTAGCTAACTGTGGGCTTGAAAAATTGAAAGAAGAATCTAAACGTTGTAGTAACTTCTTTTGGAAAGATGTCTTAGAAGCATGGTACAATACTATTATCTCTAGCAATATATACAATACAAATATACGTGAAAGCCCTCTGTGGTTCAATAGTGAAATTAAAATTGACAGAAAATTTACATTCAAAAATTCATGGTTTAAAAAGGGAGTACAATTTGTATATAACATTATTAAACAGGATGGATCACTCTACCACTTTGAAGAATTTCAAGAAAAATATAACATAAATACTAATTTTTTGACATACCAAGGCCTAAAGAATGCTGTGCATCATTTTATAAGAAAAAATCATCACATTTTTACTTCAGAAAAAACAGTTATCTTTCCAAATATACCTATCAATCTTAAGTTAATACTTAAAAATAGTAAAGGAGCACAAGACATATATTTAATATTAATTAAAAATAATGTTAAACCTACTGCTCAAAGAAAATGGATATTAAATGAAAATATAGATGATGAAACATGGAAAAAAATATATGAATGTCCTTTTAAAACCACCACCAACTCCAAACTACAGTGGCTACAGTACAGAATAAACCACAGAATTCTCACTACAAACACATTTTTATTCAAAATTGGCAAATCACACAATAACCTTTGCACTTTCTGTAAAATTCACCCTGAAACAATAGTTCATATGCTATGGGATTGCGAAAAAATTGATAGGCTAATTGACGAGCTGAAAACAAATATTATAACTAAAAACCTTACACTAAGATTTGAAAAACAAGAATTCCTTTTTGGTAAACATACATATAACCATACAAAGTTTTATATAGAAAACATCATAATACTACTTATAAAACAATACATATATAAAACTAAATGCCTAAAAATTGACCTTAATCTGACTAGTCTCAAAAACCATATAAAATTTGAATTAAAAGCACAAAAGATCCTTGTGTATATAAACAGAATAAATTAATAAATAAGGATGAGTTAAACCATCAAATAGATAACTGGATGCAATTATAATATGACTATATATATATATATATGACATATTTGTTCTATACATATATACATCTATTGTACTTTATCATCTCCTCACTGTAATAATAATCATCAAATATTTCATACATTTTAATTCGCCAGGCTTAAGTTAAAATATAATGACATAGGAGTGCTCCCCATCCCCTGTAATGTTTTGTGTATTGTTGTTTTTTCTGTTTCAGTTTATTTGGTTTTTCTCTTGTGTGTTTGATGTCATAGGTTTATATATATTGTTTTTTGCATCAGTGTCTCAGTGTATGTCTTTATGTATGTACATGACATTGGCAATGTTTTGCTTAATATCTGCTTATGTGTTAATAATAATATCTTATATGATGATGATGATGATGTCTGATGATGATGATGATCTTTGTTTAATATGTATGAACAATCATGTACTTAGGAACAATGTCATAGATGTTTTGTCTTGTCTTGTAAAAAATGAAAAAATAATAAAATAAAAATAAAAAAAAGTATCATTAATCCAGGCCTCATGGTTCATCATCTGATGTTTAAAGATTTGAACACACTTTGGTTAAGGCTACAGTTGTGTGACCCCACAACGCACCAAAAACAGCATGCGCACATCGTGCATACACCATGCACACACCATCTGCACAACAGTGCAATTAAACAATCGTTCGCCCAATTGTGCATTTCTCTCTGCACAACTGTGCGATTTGGTACAATTGGTTGATCAATATTATGGAATGAAAAAAAAATTCAGAAGGCTCATATGCAATAACATACACTGTATATATTAATTTCTCATCAAAATGATTAAGATTATGTTCAATGTGTATTGCATGGTATTACAGTGACAGTTAGACTGTTAAGAATGGGTTGGCTCCCAGGTAACAGAACAGGTAAAGAACATTTTGATGAGTGACTGGAGCTTTACCTGGCCTGCATGTGCTTGATACAGAGATATAAGATACTGTATGACCGTAATGAAAACACAACTGGACTTTTTAGTATTTGTTAATTGCATTAGGTTTGGTCAATAGCTCCCCTTCACCTGGATTTTCACACCTCAACGACTCTGCCAAGGTTGAGGAAAACTACGATCTAGGTGAATGTACAAAGTGGCTAATTGTTTACCTGCACATTGGACCGTGTCCATATTTGTTGTAATTTAACATGTGTCAATTTGGATCGTTTAAAAAACACCGAAAAACACCAATTCTAAATTTTAAAAAATATAGATAGAAAGATAAGCTTACAGATGTAGCTAGAAAATAGAAATATACTTAAAAATAAATGTTATATGTTTAAACACAAAACCGTATATACTGTTAAGTCATTCCTCAATTTACACCAACCACGATTGTTATCGCACAACGTTCGTCCATCGTGCACACACGTGTGCAAGCAATAATTGTTCAGATTTTTATCATGCACACACCGTACCCACACTGCACATCGGGTAACGTTGTGCGAATCCCACAACTGTAATTTATGTAACAAAATTTCATAACATCTCGTTGCCAGCAAGCTAGAGACTAAATACCATTATTCTATAGGCCTCCTGGTTCAGCAGAAGTGAACACATTTAACCTTGTGACTTTGGTTATGTGTCAAAGTTACCTTTTTGAACAAAGTTCAAAGTTGAATTACATCAGCATCCAACCTGCCAAATGTCATGATCGTAGGCCTTATATTTCTAAAAAGGAAGTTTTTTAAGAACACATTTGATGAGGGATTCAATACACGACATAAGCTGTCATTCCTAACCTTATGTCT
Organism: Mizuhopecten yessoensis; assembly: GCF_002113885.1. Taxonomy (NCBI): domain Eukaryota; kingdom Metazoa; phylum Mollusca; class Bivalvia; order Pectinida; family Pectinidae; genus Mizuhopecten; species Mizuhopecten yessoensis. Next base: position 652,871 of record NW_018405441.1, read on the forward strand.
GTAGTTGTACGATTACAAAGTAAAGCTGATATCACACCTAAATTACTTTTGACTTTGTACAAGTAAAGAGGTAGATATTGCAACATCCCAAAGTTAACAAATGCAAATATTCCAAAGTTGGAATATAAATCAAATTATCCAGTGATATGACACAATTGATTTTAATCAATAACAGAATACCTGTTATAAATGCTTTATTACTTCCTGCTTGGTATTCAGTTCATTAACCTTATATAAAAAGATTTTAAATAAAAGCAAGCCCCTTGTGACAATTTCATCAGCCATCAAAACTATCACATAGACTTTGTACCTACAATCAGTTAAAACTATTACATTTACTTTGTATTTACACTCATTTAAAACTTACATGAACATACACTCAATTAAAGACATGTACTTATGATCATTACTTCAAATATGGCATACATGTTAATTACTTCATTAAAAGAAAATTTTAAAAACACTATGAAAGTCTATCAAGTAATGATGATAATTATATAAGACGGTAATAAGGTGACCTTGACATTGATATGTAGGTCGTGGACTGCTCACTGATGGTAAGTTCAGTATAGTTCAGTATAATCAAGGTCTGTGATAAACTTTTAGTTCAGTATAATCAGGGTCTGTGATAGACTTTTAGTTCAGTATAATCAGGGTCTGTCATATCCTTTTAGTTCAGTATAATCAGGGTCTGGAATAGATTTTTAGTTTAGTATAATCAGGGTCTGTGATAAACTTTAAGTTCAGTATAATCAGGGTCTGTGATAGACTTTTAGTTCAGTATAATCAGGGTCTGTGATAGACTTTTAGTTCAGTATAATCAGGGTCTGTAATAGACTTTTAGTTCAGTATAATCAGGGTCTGTGATAGACTTTTAGTTCAGTATAATCAGGGTCTGTGATAGACTTTTAGTTAGTATAATCAGGGTCTGGCATAGATTTTTAGTTCAGTATAATCAGGGTCTGTGATAGACTTTTATTTCAGTATAATCAGGGTCTGTGATAAACTTTTAGTTCCGTATAATCAGGGTCTGTGATAGACTTTGAGTTCAGTATAATCAGGGTCTGTGATAGAGTTTTAGTTCAGTATAATCAGGGTCTGTTATAGACTTTTAGTTTAGTATAATCAGGGTCTGTGATGGATTTTTAGTTCAGTATAATCAGGGTCTGGCATAGATTTTTAGTTAAGTATAATCAGGGTCTGTGATAGCCTTTTAGTTAGTATAATCAGGGTCTGGCATAGATTTTTAGTTCAGTATAATCAGGGTATGTGATAGACATTTAGTTTAGTATCATCAGGGTCTGTGATAGACTTTTAGTTTAGTGTAATCAGGGTCTGTGATAGATTTTTAGTTCAGTATAATCAGGGGCTGTGATAGAGTTTCCTGTCATTTTTCAATGTAACACATAGTGTATAATCAGGGTCTGTGATAGACTTTGAGTTCAGTATAATCAGGGTCTGTGATAACCGTTTAGTTTAGTATAATCAGGGTATGTGATAGACTTTTAGTTTAGTATAATCAAGGTCTGTGATAGATTTTTATTTCAGTACAATCAGGGTCTGTGATAGACTTTTAGTTCAGTCTAATCAGGGTCTGTGATAGACTTTTAGTTGAGTATAATCAGAGTATGTGATAGACTTTTAGTTCAGTATAATCAGGGACTGGCATAGATTTTTAGTTCAGTATAATCAGGGTATGTGATAGGCTTTTAGTTCAGTATAATCAGGGTCTGGCATAGATTTTTAGTTAAGTATAATCAGGGTCTGTGATAGACTTTGAGTTCAGTATAATCAGGGTCTGTGATAAACTTTTAGTTCCGTATAATCAGGGTCTGTGATAGACTTTGAGTTCAGTATAATCAGGGTCTGTGATAAACTTTTAGTTCCGTATAATCAGGGTCTGTGATAGACTTTGAGTTCAGTATAATCAGGGTCTGTGATAGATTTTCATTTCAGTATAATCAGGGTCTGTGATAAACTTTTAGTTCAGTATAATCAGGGTATGTGATAGGCTTTTAGTTCAGTATAATCAGGGTCTGTCATAGACTTTTAGTTCAGTATAATCAGGGTCTGTTATAGACTTTTAGTTCAGTATAATCAGGGACTGGCATAGATTTTTAGTTCAGTATAATCAGGGTATGTGATAGGCTTTTAGTTCAGTATAATCAGGGTCTGTTATAGACTTTTAGTTCAGTATAATCAGGGACTGTGATAGACTTTTAGTTCAGTATAATCAGGGTATGTGATAGACATTTAGTTTAGTATAATCAGGGTCTGTGATAAATTTTTAGTTCAGTATAATCAGGGTCTGTTATAGACTTTTAGTTTAGTATAATCAGGGTCTGTGATAAATTTTTAGTTCAGTATAATCAGGGTCTGTTATAGACTTTTAGTTTAGTATAATCAGGGTCTGTGATGGATTTTTATTTCAGTATAATCAGGGTCCGTGATAGACTTTTAGTTTAGTATAATCAAGGTCTGTGATAGATTTTTATTTCAGTATTATCAGGGTCTGTGATAGACTTTTAGTTGAGTATAATCAGAGTATGTGATAGACTTTTAGTTCAGTATTATCAGGGTCTGTGATAGACTTTTAGTTTAGTGTAATCAGGGTCTGTGATAGATTTTTAGTTCAGTATAATCAGGGTCTGTGATAGAGTTTCCTGTCATTTTTCAATGTAACACATAGTACGATTTTACAGTCCATGTATCCCTAGTAACCAAGTTTTTATAACATTTTATACAAAAAAAATGTAGTTACTTATAACTCTACCTTTGACATTATATCCACTAGGTTTTTATACACAAAGTACTTAATATTTAATATAATGCTTTTTAGCTATGGACATCAACATTGCACAAATACACAACCTAAACTAATCAGCGTTATCCAGTTTTACCGGTAAGGGACTAATTTCATTCGAAGGAAAGACAACCTTTACATTAACAAAATGTAAACAATTTAAAAAAAATAAAAAATTAGCATAGTATGTGCCCCAATGTTATAGTTGCACATGTTAAAAACCTCCTACTCTTATATGTCTTACACTAAAGGATTAGAAGATTCTGATACCAATCTTTCTCCGCTGTCATGTAAACTGTCACGGAAAGTAAACCAGCAGTTGGACTCTTCACAGCTGTGTCAATCCTCCCCGAGAGTGAAGCAGTACGATGTTACGGAGATGTGTCAATCCTCCCCTAGAGTGAAGCAGTACGATGTAACGGAGCTGTGTCAATCCTCCCTGAGAGTGAAGCAGTACGATGTTACGGAGCTGTGTCAATCCTCCCCGAGAGTGAAGCAGTACGATGTTACGGAGATGTGTCAATCCTCCCCTAGAGTGAAGCAGTACGATGTAACGGAGCTGTGTCAATCCTCCCTGAGAGTGAAGCAGTACGATGTTACGGAGCTGTGTCAATCCTCCCCGAGAGTGAAGCAGTACGATGTTACGGAGATGTGTCAATCCTCCCCTAGAGTGAAGCAGTACGATGTAACGGAGCTGTGTCAATCCTCCCTGAGAGTGAAGCAGTACGATGTTACGGAGCTGTGTCAATCCTCCCCGAGAGTGAAGCAGTACGATGTTACGGAGATGTGTCAATCCTCCCCTAGAGTGAAGCAGTACGATGTAACGGAGCTGTGTCAATCCTCCCTGAGAGTGAAGCAGTACGATGTTACGGAGCTGTGTCAATCCTCCCCGAGAGTGAAGCAGTACGATGTTACGGAGATGTGTCAATCCTCCCCTAGAGTGAAGCAGTACGATGTAACGGAGCTGTGTCAATCCTCCCTGAGAGTGAAGCAGTACGATGTTACGGAGCTGTGTCAATCCTCCCCGAGAGTGAAGCAGTACGATGTTACGGAGCTTTGTCAATCCTCCCCGAGATGGAAGCAGTACGATGTTACGGAGCTGTGTCAATCATCCCCGAGATGGAAGCAGTACGACGTTACGGAGCTGTGTCAATCCTCCCCGAGATGGAAGCAGTACGACGTTACGGAACATAGTCAAGGTCAAAGTGACCTCATTGTACTACTTTACGCAACACATTATCGCATTACAATTTTTACTTTCAAACAAAATATAATGAATGCATATATTTCAGATAACACAAGTTTCAGGAAAAAATGTTTTAGACGTCTTTAAGCCTGTATCAATAAAATATCTGCAGTTTACAGTAAAATAACTTTTTAGCAAAATTCTAATAACTTAACTTTCTCATGTTACAAAGACATGATAAAGGATTTTGTTGTTGTTTCATCTTCATTTTAATTAAGAATCCTATTAGTTTATATTTTGATACAAGTTCTGTATGATCCTCTTCACCGATCCCAAAATATTTGACAAAAATAGAAATTTAAAATAAGTTGTGACATAACATTCTTAAACAATAGTACCGCGGGGCGGAACATTAAACGCCTGTTGAATGCCATATAGTGTTATATACTTCCTTACATTGAAATAAGATCTGCATTATTCTAAGAGAGGTTAGCTGACATGCTATAAAAAATGTAGGAGGAAATCTCCGGACAAATACTGAAATAAATAAAGGGCAATAACCTTTGCAAAAATTGTTAAATCAAAATTCTTTTCAAGGAAACACAACAACATATCATGATTATTTAGCCCACTAAGTTTCAAAGAAATCCGTCAAAAAATGTTGGAGGAGATTTCCGGACAAAAAATCAAATACTGAAATGAACAAAGGGCAATAACTTTTGGAAAAATTGTTGAATCAAAATTCTGTTAAGGGAGACACAACTTCATATCATGATCATAATGTATACCAAGTTTCAAAGAGATCAGTCGAAAAATGTAGGAGGAGATTGCCGGACAAACAAAAGTTTATGCCGGACAAGCGGACGGACAACCCCATACCATAATACTTACGTCAAATTTGACGGGCGTATAAAAAGCGTATGTATGCTCTATAATTAAATTTAGCTCCCGATTAATCCAGCCTTGATCTAACTATCGAGGTTAAAGACAGTGCTGATACCACAACCTCTGGAACCCTGTTCCACAATTTAATGACACATACAGGGAAGATTTTTTCCCCCTTATTTTTGGATGCTGGTAAAAATACAAACATGGAAAATATCAGTAGACAACATAAATATAAACATTGTGGTAGCACTCACTAAAAAAGGCCTCACAGAGGCATGGTACATTTATAAATACATAAATAGTGTAACTAGAATTCTGACAGGTCAGTAAGGCCCCGTCTTGTGGCAATATATACCCCATAATCATCAAGAAGCAATCTGCCCATATAGCTGAGCTTGACGTTTGACATTTGGACTTCAAAAAGCATCGCAAGGAAGCAAAATATATAATTACATGTACTATGATGTGAGTCTTGTTTCCTTCCACCTCTATATTTGCTGGGCTAACAGAAATGTAAATACCGGTGCAATACTCATTTGTTAGCTTTGATTTGCTTTATTTCACCTTATAAACCTCCTCCATCAAGAGCCAGGGTCAAAGTCAGAGACCCACTTTGACCTTTAGACCCAAATGACCTTGACCATTAACCCAGTTACCCTGATCTTTGGTCAGTTGACATATTCTTTAATTCAGACCAACTTTACTTCTTAATATCATAACAAAATGTTCATCAGTGAAAAATACAAAACTTGACCTTGACCCTTTGGACTCCGTGATCTGGACCTAAGGTCAGTTGACTCTGTGTTAAGTTCTGAACAACATTACTTCATAATGTCATAACAAAATGTTCATCAGGGAAAAGGTACACAATGTAACCTTCACCTTTGACCCAGTGACCTTGACCTTTGGTCAATTGACTCCTTGCTGAATTCTGAGCAATATTGCTTCAAAGTGTCATAGTGAAATGTTCACCAGTGAAAAGATACAAAATTTAACCTTGACATTTGACCCAATGACCTTGACCTTTTATCAGTCGACTCCTTGTGTAATTATGATCAACTTTGATTCATCATGTCATAACAAAATGTTCATCAGTGAAAAGATGCAAAATTTGACCTTGACCTTTGAATCTAATGACCTTGACCTTTGACCTCGACTTTTTACCTCAGTGTGTCTTTTTGTTTAATTCCGAACAACTTTGCTTCATAATGTCATAGTGAAATGTTCACCAGTGAAAAGCTACAAAATTTGACCTTGACCCCCTGACCCGATGACCTTGACCTTAGATCAGTTGACTCCTTGGTTAATTCTGATCAACTTTGCTTCATAATGTCATAACAAAATGTTCATTAGTGAAAAGATGTAAAATTTGACCTTGACCTTTGAACCCGATGACATTGACCTTTGACCATGACTTTTTACCTCAATGTGTATTTTTGTGAACTGAACATCTTGACCAAGTTTCATGTACATCAGTCAATAAATACTAAAGTTATCAGCCAGGAACAAAATTTGTGGACGGACGGACAGACAGACAGACAGACAGAGTGATTACTATGGGGCATCCGTATCTCCGATACGGGGCCCTGATTATACATTCAGGAGATAAATATGTTCACTTTAAGGTGGAACAGTTAAAGAATGGCATGAACAGGATTAACCAACAGAGAACGAAGTATCCCGACCCTCTGTGTTACTACACACAACAAGGATAGATCAGACAAGGTGAGGGCAAGGCGATGGTTGTGTGGAGGTTCTACACACAACAAGGATAGATCAGACAAGGTGAGGGCCAGGCGATGGTTGTGTGGCGGTTCTACACACAACAAGGATAGATCTGACAAGGTGAGGGCCAGGCGATGGTTGTGTGGAGGTTATACACACAACAAGGATAGATCAGACAAGGTGAGGGCCAGGCGATGGTTGTGTGGAGGTTCTATGCACAGTTTCTTCAATTGATCAACCACTCTGGGGAATCCCTACTCCCTTCACAGAAAAAACTAAATCCAATCCTACGGAAGATATTGACAATGTCTCTTAACCATTTCACCCCTAGGTAACTTTAGTAGACTCTACCATACATTTATCTTGGTTAGTCCATTTTGGTCTACAATGGTGAAAGGGTTAATTTTATGCATGAAGTTGTTTTGCTCATGTCAATTCAGAGAATCGACTCAATCATTAAGTTGAGAAGGAGAAAGAGAATCCCGTCTAACAATCATCTCTGACTGTTACCTACATTTGTACAGACTACAAATACATTGTGCCTTCACCCTTTCACTCCTATGTTACTTTAGTAAGACTACCATGCATTGATCTGGATGAGTCCATTACGGTCTACAGTGGTGAAAGGGTTTAACATCTCATCATAGACTGAGAATCCCAGTAATGGTTATCAATGGAACTGCAGGTATCTAAAGCATCTTCAATAAAAAATAGTAAAGTCAAAGAATTTCGTTTTGCGGGAGGGACCAACAAGTACAAGGACTGCAATACAGTGGTCTGTACAGTTCTCTTAGTCAAAAGACAGGATGATCCATGTGTTATCCTCCATCAAAACATCAGGGCCCATATTCATGATCAAGCATGTATTTTGTGCTTGAGCCTAGTTTCTTGTTCAGGTTGTAAATTAATAAAACAAATCTTATTTTGTCAATGTTTTGGAAGCAAATAGAAGAATCTTAAGGCAGAATACTGTTTTTAATGTTTACATTTGACTTTTTGATCATTTTACATGATTTAAGTGAATTGCAAGAAAGTTGTGCTTGAGCATGAGATAGGTTTCATGAATACAAACCCTGGGCTTGAAATAAGATATATAGGCAGTACGTAGCAGATTACACAAAAGCTACCAATAATGAATGGTAAGTGTGGATGACATAAACACTAACAAATGAATGGTACATGTATGTAGCCGATCTGAAATGATTAGAAAGCTGGCTGTAGTGAGCCACTGGTAGTTGGCAGAGAGTCGGTGGAGCATTTGGAGAGTCCGAGGTTGGGAATCATAATATGGCTGGCTGCTAGTTCCTCTGTTGTAACCAGCACATAATATCTGTGTTTGAGTCCATGAAATCATATCTGTACATTATGTGACTGTGCTGGCAGAAATTGACACACTTCTTCATAGCTCGGGGGAGCTATGTCTTTGCCTGGATAAGGTGGAGGAAGGTCAAGGTCGGTCGACATCTGGTCGGTGTCATTAAGGGGTGGTGCTGTAGGAAGTACCGGCGTCAATTCTTCCAATTGTGTTAAACCTATCCAAGAGAGAAGAACAGTGACAGATAAAACCCAGTTATTCAGAAGAGCTAATGGTCGATCCTTACATTACGTCTACACAACGTCATCATTACAATCGTAACTGATTCAGGCCTGATCAAGCAAAGCTATTCACACATTGGAATATGCTAGTTATCAATGGATACACCCTAACTGAAGGAGAAAATATCTAGTTCTTACCATATGGTGTGTTGTTATCAGTTGTATTGGGGGGACGTCTTTGCTGTGACATTTGACCTATGTTCTGATTGGTTGATGGTGTAGCTCTTAATTTTCTGCGTCGAATCACACACACAATAACGATGATAGTAATAACTGTCACAAAGGCGATACAGAGACCAGCTGATAGCATGGCCGACTCCAACACACCCGTATACAGGTCCACTGTCCCTAGAAAACAAACACATGTACAAGTCTAGCATGGCCGACTCCAACACACCCGTATACTGGTCCATTGTCTCAGGCCCTAGAAAACAAACACATGTACAAGTCTAGCATGGCCGACTCCAACACACCCGTATACAGGTCCACTGTCCCTAGAAAACAAAAACATGTACAAGTCTAGCATGGCCGACTGCACCACATCCATATACTGGTCCACTGTCTCAGGACCTAGAAAACAAGCACATGTACAAGACTAGCATGGCCGACTCCACCACACCCGTATACTGGCCCACTGTCTCAGGCCCTAGAAAACATGTACAAGTCTAGCATGGAACATCACTAATCACATATGATTTACTAAATCCTTTTTTTCGAGGCATCCCTGTCGCATGAAAAGTTATTTTGGATAGGAGCGTTTCATATGACATCCCTGTCTGAGGTGTAAACCTGTGTGGTTTGTCCTAAGTAATTGTGTAGTGGCCTTCAACAACCTGTGTGGTACGACCTATATATACCTGTGTGGTATGACCTATATATGTCTGTGTAATGTGACCTACATATACCTGTGTGGTGTGACCTACATATACCTGTGTGGTAAGACCTATATAAACCTGTGTAGTGTGACCTACATATACCTGTGTAGTGTGACCTATATAAACCTGTGTGGTGCGACCTATATATACCTGTGTGGTGTGACCTACATATACCTGTGTGGTAAGACCTATATAAACCTGTGTAGTGTGACCTACATATACCTGTGTAGTGTGACCTATATAAACCTGTGTGGTGCGACCTATATATACCTGTGTGGTGTGACCTACATATACCTGTGTGGTGTGACCTACATATACCTGTGTCATGTGACCTATATATACCTGTGTAGTGTGACCTACATATACCTGTGTAGTGTGACCTATATATACCTGTGTAATGTGACCTACATATACCTGTGTGGTGTGACCTACATATACCTGTGTGGTAAGACCTATATATACCTGTGTAGTGTGACCTACATATACCTGTGTAGTGTGACCTATATAAACCTGTGTGGTGCGACCTATATATACCTGTGTGGTGTGACCTACATATACCTGTGTGGTAAGACCTATATAAACCTGTGTAGTGTGACCTACATATACCTGTGTAGTGTGACCTATATAAACCTGTGTGGTGCGACCTATATATACCTGTGTGGTGTGACCTACATATACCTGTGTCATGTGACCTATATATACCTGTGTAGTGTGACCTACATATACCTGTGTAGTGTGACCTATATAAACCTGTGTGGTGCGACCTATATATACCTGTGTGGTGTGACCTACATATACCTGTGTCATGTGACCTATATATACCTGTGTAGTGTGACCTACATATACCTGTGTAGTGTGACCTATATATACCTGTGTAATGTGACCTACATATACCTGTGTGGTAAGACCTATATAAACCTGTGTAGTGTGACCTACTGTACAAGTCTAGCATGGCCGACTCCAACGCACCCGTATACTGGTCCACTGTCTCCGGCCCTAGAAAACAAGCACATGTACAACTCTAGCATGGCCGACTCCAACACACCCGTGTACTGGTCCACTGTGTCAGGCCCTAGAAAACAAGCACATGTGCAAGTCTAGCAGGGCCTACCCCAACACACCCGTATACTGGTCCACTGCCTCAGGCCCTAGAAAACATGTACAAGTCTAGCATGGAACATCACTAATAACATATGATTTACTAAATCCTTTTTTTCGAGGCATCCCTGTCGCATGAAAAGTTATTTTGGATAGGAGTGTTTCATATGACCTCCCTGTCTGAGGTGTAAACCTGTGTGGTTTGTCCTAAGTAATTGTGTAGTGGCCTTCAACAACCTGTGTGGTACGACCTATATATACCTGTGTGGTATGACCTATATATGTCTGTGTAATGTGACCTACATATACCTGTGTGTAGTTGCCTTTAAAAACTTGTGTGGTGTGACCTTAACTGTCTCAGGCCCTAGAAAACAAGCTCATGTACAAGTCTAGCATGGCCGACACCAACACACCCGTATACTGGTCCACTGCCTCAGGCCCTAGAAAACATGTACAAGCCTAGCATGGACCATCACTAATCACATATGATTTACTAAATCCTTTTTTTCGAGGTATCCCTGTCGCATGAAAAGTTATTTTGGATAGGAGTGTTTCATATGACCTCCCTGTCTGAGGTGTAAACCTGTGTGGTTTGTCCTAAGTAATTGTGTAGTGGCCTTCAAAAACCTGTGTGGTACGACCTATATATACCTACCCGTATACTGGTCCACTGTCCCTAGAAAACAAGCACATGTACAACTCTAGCATGGCCGACTCCAACACACCCGTATACTTGTCCACTGTCTCAGGCCCTAGAAAAGAAGCACATGTACAAGTCTAGCATGGCCTACTGGACCACACCCGTATACTGGTCCACTGTCGCAGGCCCTAGAAAACAAGCACATGTGCAAGTCTAGCAGGGCCTACCCCAACACACCCGTATACTGGTCCACTGTATCAAGCCCTAGAAAACAAGCACATGAACAAGTCTAGCATGGCCGACTCCAACACACACGTATACTGGTCCACTGTCTCAGGCCCTAGAAAAGAAGCACATGTACAAGTCTAGCATGGCCCACTCTAACACACCCGTATACTGGTCCACTGTATCAAGCCCTAGAAAACAAGCACATGAACAAGTCTAGCATGGCCGACTCCAACACCCCCGTATACTGGTCCACTGTCTCAGGCCCTAGAAAACATGTACAAGTCTAGCATGGAACATCACTAATCACATATGATTTACTAAATCCTTTTTTTCGAGGTATCCCTGTCGCATGAAAAGTTATTTTGGATAGGAGTGTTTCATATGACATCCCTGTCTGAGGTGTAAACCTGTGTGGTTTGTCCTAAGTAATTGTGTAGTGGCCTTCAAAAACCTGTGTGGTACGACCTATATATACCTGTGTGGTATGACCTATATATGTCTGTGTAATGTGACCTACATATACCTGTGTGTAGTGGCCTTTAAAAACTTGTGTGGTGTGACCTTAATATACCTGTGTGGTGTGACCTATATATACCTGTGTGGTGTGACCTACATATACCTGTGTGGTAAGACCTATATAAACCTGTGTAGTGTGACCTACATATACCTGTGTAGTGTGACCTATATAAACCTGTGTGGTGCGACCTATATATACCTGTGTGGTGTGACCTACATATACCTGTTTAGTGTGACCTATATATACCTGTGTAGTGTGACCTATATATACCTGTGTGGTGTGAACTACATATACATGTGTGATGCGACCTACATATATCTGTGTGGTGTGACCTATATATACATGTGTGGTGCGACCTACATATACCTGTGTGGTGCCACCTACATATACCTGTGTAATGTGATCTACATATAACTGTGTGGTGCGACCTACATATTCCTGTGTGGTGTGACCTACATATATCTGTGTGGTGTGACCTACATATACCTGTGTGGTGCGACCTACATATTCCTATGTGGTGTGACCTACATATACCTGTGTCATGTGACCTACATATACCTGTGTTATGTGACCTACATATAAATGTGTGTGGTGCGACCTACATATTCCTGTGTGGTGTGACCTACATATACCTGTGTGGTGCGACCTACATATTCCTGTGTGGTGTGACCTACATATACCTGTGTGGTGTGACCTACATATACCTGTTTGGTGTGAGCTACATATATACAGCAACTCGAAGTATAGCTCCCGCAAGGGGGCACCTATATCAAGCTACAGAACAAAGAAAAGAGCAACACCCCCAGAGCCTCCCGAGAGGGGGGGAGGATGAGAGGCTCACTCGGACAGATCAAACGGAAACGACCAGGACACGGACAAACACAACGATGATCCAAACAACGTTAAGTGGAGAGCCAGTCGAAGCACGATGCCATTGTGGAAAGATATGCAAGAACAGCAGAGGGCTGAAAATCCATCAGGCAAGGACCAAATGTGGCCATAGGGAGATACTAACGCAGCGCACAGATATCAGCAATGAATCTGGTGAGACGCAGGAGGAACTCAGTCAGGAGTCAAACCATAGTACAGAGAGCCTCCAAGCTTCGGTGTCGCCAGATGGCAGCATTGGTAACTTGAATGAAGCGAGCGCCCATGGTGTTCAAGCAGTGAGGGACAGGAGATTAGACAAAGTGCAGTGGCCCAAGACAAATGACGAGGCAGCTTGGCGAAATCTTGATCAGGACCTGGAGGCTATTTTGGAGACCACTCTACAGGGGAATGTGGAGAGGAAAGTAGAAGCACTGACGTCAATTGTGTACAGTGTATGCAAAGAGCGATTCGGAGTGGAAACATCCAGAACACAACCCAGAGCAAAGACAACAAAGGAGAACAGGAGGGAACGTAAGATCAAACAACTACGAAAGGAGCTGAGGGAATTAGGAAAGAGGTTTAAAACAGCACCAGAGAGTGAAAAAGTTGGGATACAGCAGATAAGAGACGACCTTAGGGAGACACTTCGCCGCCTAAGGAATGCAGAAAGACTAAGGAAGGGAAGGAAGGAGAGAGCGAAGAGAAGAGCAGATTTTGTTAAAGATCCATTCCAGTTCTCAAAAACTTTGCTAGGAGCAGAGAGATCAGGCCATCTGGAAAGCTCGAAGGAGGAAGTGGAAGCTCATCTCAAAGGTGTCCATTCAGACAACAGGAGAGCAGAACCTTTAGGATATTGTCCAAGAATCTTAGAGGTAGAGGCCCCAAGTGCACCATTGGATACCAAACTTCCTACCTGGAAAGAGATTCAAGATGTGGTGAAAAAGGCAAGATCAGGATCAGCCCCAGGACCAAGTGGGATAACGTACAGGGTTTACAAGAAATGTCCAAGACTGCTAAGAAGACTGTGGCAGCTAATCTGTAAAGTATGGAAGAAAGGGACCATACCGGCGTGCTGGAAGAAAGCAGAGGGAATCTTTGCTCCTAAAGAGAAAGACTCCAAGACAGTTGAACAATTTAGGACCATATCGCTGCTGAGTGTCGAAGGAAAGATCTTCTTCTCGATACTTGCCAAGCGCATGACAGCCTACATGGTGGAAAACAGTTACGTCGACACCTCAAGTCAGAAGGGAGGAATCCCTGGGTTTTCAGGATGCGTAGAACATACAAGCGTCATCAGCCAACTGATCAGAGAAGCCAAGCAGAAAAAAGGTAACCTGACAGTGGTATGGTTAGATCTTGCAAACGCCTATGGATCTGTACCACACAAACTGATTGAGGCAGCCCTGGACCATTATCATATTCCGGAGCACATCCGGAAAATGATAATGAGCTACTTCGGAGGGATACAGTTGCGGTTTACAGTTGGGGAAAGCACTACAGC
>NW_018405441.1:668019-669426 GCF_002113885.1 Mizuhopecten yessoensis
CCATAGAGCTCACCGTACCATGGGAGGAAGGCTGCGAGGAAGCTCACGAGAGGAAGAAAGCCAAGTATGATGAGCTGATGGAAAAGTGCAGGAGCAGAGGATGGACAGTATGGCTCTTTCCAGTGGAGGTTGGCTGTAGAGGTTTCCCCGCACAGTCAGTGTGGAGGACACTACGGTCAATAGGACTCACTGGGAGGGCAAGAGCTACCGCCATCAGACGATTGGGAGAAGCTGCAGAGAGAGCATCGTGCTGGCTATGGCACAAACGAGATGAGCCGATGTGGAAGCCGACATAGACGAGTAGTGGTTTGGCCACCACTACTGACCCACCAGCCGGAGGATGTAGTGATTAAGGGTCGAAACATCTGAAGAGGGCTGGCCATCACCTGATGACGTCAAATGAGGCTTCGCGACTAGAATGACAGCAGTGACGGACTACAAGTCAAGGATGTCACAAGATGCAGAATCACCATCATCTGTAAGCAATCATCGTGTAATGTGACCTACATATACCTGTGTGTCGTGACCTAGATATACATGTGTGTTGGGGCCTACATATACCTGTGTGTTGTGACCTTTATAAACCTGTGTGGTGTGATCTACATATGCCTGTGTTATGTGACCTATATATAACTGTGTAATACGACCTACATATACCTGTGTGGTTCGACCTACATATACCTGTGTGGTGGGACCTACATATACATGTGTGATGTGATCTACATATACCTGTGTAATGTGACCTATATATACCTGTGTAATGTGACCTATATATACATGTGTAATGTGACCTATATATACCTGTGTAATGTGACCTATATATCCCTGTGTAATGTGACCTATATATACCTGTGTGGTGTGACCTATATATATACACGTCTGCAGGTAGGACGTAAGAATTGTACCTGCTGCCCCAATTGCATGATCGTAAGAGGCGACTAAAGTTGGGGTCTTATCTTTTCTCTTTTTTCTAAACAACTTTCTTCTTCCTAATGTTTCCTTTGACAATGCCTCACTTTTGGCCTTTAGTTGAGCGTTTGCCCCTGTGAGAAAGGCTTTGGGTTCTGTCCCCTGGCTGAGACATACCAGAGCCTATAAAAATGGTAGTTTCTACTCCTGCTTAACACTCAGCAATTTAGGAGTGGGCCGACTGGTTCGCCCATTTTCAGCATAATGTGACCAGTTGGGTGGGTGGGTCCTGCTGGGTGTCTTCGGCAGTATATTTCAGTGAGGAAGCACTATCAAGTCGGCATCAGTACTGCGCTATCACAAGTGACAAACACAAACATATTGCAGCCTCCCAAAACACACACGCATACACTACACGCAAAAATCTTTCACAAAGGGGAGGCCATCATTATGGAGATGGTATAAATCTATTACCTGTATCTGAGTGGGATGTTGTAA
>NW_018405442.1:0-182 GCF_002113885.1 Mizuhopecten yessoensis
ACCAGGGTTATCATGTATACAGGGTCGTACTGTATTACCAGGGTTTTCATGTATACAGGGCCGTCATGTATTACAAGGATTAATCATGTATACAGGGTCGAAATATATTACCAGGGTTAGCATGTATACAGGGTCGAAATGTATTACCAGGGTTATCATGTATACAGGGTCGTCATGTATTA
>NW_018405442.1:1478-1892 GCF_002113885.1 Mizuhopecten yessoensis
CACATGTATTACCATGGTTATCATGTATACAGGGTCGCACATGTATTAATATGGTTATCGTACGCGTGTAAACAGCGTTGTTGTATTTATACAAAGTATCATCAGGGTACGTTATATCATTTATACAAGTATTCCTATACAGGTATTAAAAGATTTGCCATACGTATACAGGGTTGCATATGTATTAAAATGGTTATCATATATACAGAACCGTTATTTTATTACCAGGGTTATCGTGTTCACATGGTCTTAAATGTTTTACCATGATTATCGTGTATTAAGGATTATGCATGTATTACTATGGTTATCGTATATTAAGGGCTATACATGTATTACTAGGGTTATTGTGTATTAAGGGCTATACATGTATTACTAGGGTTATTGTGTATGAAGGATTATAAATGTATTACTAGG
>NW_018405443.1:0-182 GCF_002113885.1 Mizuhopecten yessoensis
TGTGTTTGTTTTGGCTTAATGTTGTTTAGTTGAGATGGTTGTGACATAATGTTTAATTGTGATGGTTGTGACTTAGTGTTTCATTGTAATGTTTGTGACTTAATGTTGTTTAATTGTGATGGTTGTGACTTAATTTTTAATTAGGATGGTTGTGACTTAATATTGTTTTATTGTGATGGCTG
>NW_018405443.1:3299-3812 GCF_002113885.1 Mizuhopecten yessoensis
ATTGTTTAATTGTGTTTGTTTTGGCCTAATGTTATTTAATTGTGATGGTCGTGACTTTATGTTGTTTAGTTGTGATGGTTGTGACTTAATGTTGTTTCATTGTGATGGTTGTGACTTAATGTTGTTTAGTTGTTATGGTTGTGACTTAATGTTGTTTAATGGTGATGGTTTTGAATTAATGTTGTTTAGTTCAGATGGTTGTTGATGTTTGTGACTTAATATTGTTTCATTGTGATGGTCGTGACTTAATGTTGTTTAGTTGAGATGGTCGTGACTTAATGTTGTTTAGTTGTGATGGTTGTGACTTAATGTTTTATTGTGATGGTTGTGACTTAATGTTTAATTGTGATGGTTGTGACTTAATGTTGTTTAATTGTGATGGTTGTGACTTAATGTTGTTTCATNCTTGTTTTGGCTTAATGTTGTTTAGTTGTGATGGTCGTGACTTTATGTTGTTTAGTTGTGATTGTTGTGACTTAATGTTTTATTGTGATGGTCGTGACTTAATGTTGT
>NW_018405443.1:5534-10050 GCF_002113885.1 Mizuhopecten yessoensis
TATTGTGATGGTTGTGACTTAATATTGTTTCATTGTGTTTGTTTTGGCTTAATGTTATTTAATTGTGATGGTTGTGACTTATTGTTTAATCGTGATGGTTGTGACTTAATGTTGTTTAATTGTGATGGTTGTGACTTAGTGTTGTTTCATTGTGATGGTCGTGACTTAATGTTGTTTATTTTTTTTTAATTATCAAGTGTTATAGCTACCTACATTTGTAAAGAGAGACTTTGTGATTAATACCCATTTTGGTACAGGTAAAGCCCAAATACAAATTGACTTTTTAGAAAATGTCAGAGGTGAAAATTTCCTTCCTTAAGCAGGTTACAAATTATCTTACTGTGCTACACTCGTCTTATTATGGTCTTATTTCATTTGAAAAACAAATACATGATATTATGATGAAGTGTACACATGTATTGTATTATTAATATATATATATATATATATATATATATATATATAAATTTCCATTTGCTCTGCATTGCCACTATATAATTGATCATTATAATTAATGTAAGAAATTTGCCTTGAATTAATACAAAAAACTTTTTCAAATGTAGTGAGTAAAATCATATGTTGTGTAGTTCGAGTAAACACGGCGTGAAAAAAAGCTTCGAGAGACACGTGTATCTGAACGTGACAATATGGCTACTTTATCGTAGACAATATATAGTTTGCCTGTAATTTATGTCTAGCCACTGACTTAGATAGCAATCTAATCTAATTCCTTGGTCTAACTGAGCTAATGTTCTCTAACTGTCGCCAAATCTTACCTAGCATACACCTAACACCTCCAATTTTGCCATGACATATTCCAGGTGTGCAGAGAGAACGTACAAGCGAGTGTTACCCCAGAGTAGCGAGGCTATATATTGAAATGGCTTATTATATACATTTATGTATCCATTATTTACCAATAGACAAGTCAATGCTTTAGCAAAAAGTTGTATTAACTTGATAATAAAATGTTCAATCAATCACATCAAGACATACATATACACATTCTTACCTTATTTAACTTCCGTGTAAATATCAAAATGGCGTTCGATGTGCACGTCCTTATCTGATTTTGTGTCCCTAAAGTGCCTACGAACTGTCTAGTGCTTTAAACTAAAATGATGACCACTTAATTTTTAAATCCTCGTTTTCCCAGTTAAAACAAATACATCCAGTGCATCAACATATCATACATTGCGAATTGCGCAACTACTGTTGTATTCTACCTAGATACCATTGTACCTATAAATAGCCAGGTGAATTTCCAGTGTGTTTTTTTGGGTGGTATTCCTTACCTATTTCTCCGAATCAAGCGTCATCACCGGGCGTTTACCGGGTAAACGTATAGAAAGTAGGCCAAACGACTATAGTCAACCGTGCGTATATATTGTGTGTATCATGTTAAGAATGAGCTGCATTTATATATCAACTTTTTGTTTGTTTTACAACAATTATGAAACAAGGTATTTCAACTTATATTAATCACTCTTGATGGCCCGGATGTTAGCGCGCGGAGCAAAACCGGAGTACCCGGAGAAAACCCACGTGGTCGGACGTACAGGTGACCTAAAATATTTTTACATTCGATCGGGGAATCGAACCTCGACCACCTTGGTGAAAGGCGAGTGTGCTATCCACTGCACCATCTGACCACCATGCATTAACATTTTCCTCTATTTATTTAAATACTTATATATATATATAGTCATGATAATAAATGTGTATGTGTAATATACATGTCAAAGCTACAGTTACTACACATATGCCAACAATAAATGTGTGTACTAATTATCCCTCGCGAAACTCTTCTGTGGAGGATCATAATAACCTTGTTCATATGCCGGTCTTTCCCGCTTCATTACTCCCGTCTCGTGACATGTGAGATGGTGAAAATATAATAAGAAGAATAAGCAGCTATTGTTTGAAGTGCACTTCAAGCAAACATTTGTACAGAAATCGTCCAGATGGTCGGGTGGCGCAGTGGATAGCGCACTCGACTTTCACTGAGGCGGCCGGGGTTCCACTCGCCGACCGGACCTGAAAAGGTCTGGCCACGGTTTCATCCCACGCGCGCTAATATCCGGGACAACAAGAGTGATTAATAAAGGTTGAAATAATTAACTTGTGTCATAATTGTTGTAAAGGTGTCAACCTCTTAAAACTCCAGCGAGTGAGGAGAAGTGTGTGTTAAAATTTTCGCGGCATTTTTGTTAGTGGAGGGAGTATTCATCCCGTGAGTCGTACATTATTGAGCAAATAGTAATAGCGAACGCTCTTGCGTAAAGTGAGCTTCATAGGAAACACGTACACGTACACGTTTAAGAATCCCATAGACCTAGCAAATCAATTAACTTGCATTATTTGGGAAATCGCGCATGTACAAATTCCGTTTATGGAAGCCGCCTTTTTGGATTCACCGGATGTAGACCAATTTCCAATCAATTTAATCTATTTCAATACAGAAACAAATGATCTCAGATAATGTTTCTTTTCTTTTTCAATTTTAAGGATTTCTTAGACCAAACCAAGCACACACAGATAAAACCTGCGTACAACGTCTTTAATCATTATGACGTCATAATCGATAAACGATGTGGTTTAGTAAGACGGTACATGTTATAAAGAATATATGTCAGGCATCTTTGTTTTGAGATTCTGCTGTAGGCTACAATATGCGTATATTTACATATATGAAAAACATGAAGTTTATTTACACAGTCAAATAGGGAAATTCACAACCATTAAGTTTTTAATCAAATTCAGTATGAGCCGATCAGCTTGTGAAAATAACAACACCATATTGTTTGTGTGTAAGAAATCTGGTCTTTTCAAAAAAAGTCCATGTAAAAAACAACATTACGCAAGATACATGTATATGTCAGGAGAAGGGTTTAAGTTTTATTTTTCATTTTTGTTGAGTCTACAAACACGGGTTCGAACTTGCAATCCTGGGATTACCATGAAAAGCCAAATTGACCCATATCGTATATATATACTGTACTAAACGATATTTCGTACATCGCAAAATATCGGACACCTTGGTAAAAAAAACATTTACCAAACACAATATCCACATGCATGCATATCCTTTTAATTCCTGGCGAAGAGGGTTGTAAATAACAAAATGTCATCACAACAAACGACTCAAATAATGGAAATTGCGCATTGCAATGCTATTATGGTGATGACGTCATTTGTATTAACTCGTCAACGTACTTTGCGACGGTGAAAGTTTTGGCTAATACAGGGACCCGTTGGTTTTTTTCTGGGAAATTCAAAAATACCAATATTCGATAATTCTAAATAATGGAACCATATTAATTAGGTTCTGCATATCTATAGTCATCGTAAAGGAGGCCTAAATTTTACATTATAATTTGTTGAATGTAAATATCCAATTTCTGCGTTTTAATTTTTAATTTTTGATTCTGCAACTTTGCTTTATCATGTTGTCATTTGATGATTAAGAATAAAAATGAAAATGGCTCGACGTTGCAAGAGATGGTAACGGTTTAAATTGGTACAGCGGAACTTGCCTGGTTCGATAGCGTCCGTCTAGAGTTCGAACCCTGGTCTGGCAGTGTATTTTTCCTCTCCTAGCTGTTTTTTTTTAACAATATTTTATTTACAAATAAGCTGTACATAATATATAATTTTACATAATGTAATATTGGGGATCTGGCAAAGAGTAGGCTCTTATATTAAGCCATCTCCTAGCTGTTACATTGGTTATACATAATTAAATCGGATAACGTCCTCTTTAACATTAAAGCACCATGGAATATGTTTGAACGAAACTGTGTTGCATACCCTCATAATTTTTAGAAATATGCATTTCAAACCTTAAATTTACACAGTGCATTATCCGGATTTTCGGTCCGGTTATTGGATTTTAATTTTAGTGTAATGAAGTTGATTTCCTGCTATCAAAATGTCCCTACCAAACAGTGGCTCTTTTCATTTTGCATGATATCTTAAAGGATTGTGAAAGTATTTAGGTAAGTTTAAATGTTTCATTTGAACCATTTTGGTTTCATATTCACTTCCAATCTGTCATTTACAATCAATGAAGGTGTTAGCAGAAGCACTGCTCAAACTCGGGTCTAATATGACTCAGGCATGGCCTGGAGAGAGCGAAGCTCGTACATTTGTTTCAATAGTATAGTATAATTTTGGAATCATAACATTTAATACCCATTTTAATACATACAAAATGTACCTATAATTGTTTTTTTTTATTATATACTTGAATCTGTTGCTGGGCAAAATCATTCATCCTTGTACTTATGTGTGCTCTGTTTTAGAATGATCCACATTCACACTACACCAATATGACGCATCACATATTAGTTTGAAGTTGACTGATTGTACTACAGTACTACTAGACCACATTGATATTAATAGAATCATTATTTGGTTCTTGTTTTATCCAAGACTACCAGTATATACCCCCTCCCTCTACTCGTGTATGTTCATAATAATATGTATTATTATTTTTATCCAAAAGAAACAAATA
>NW_018405443.1:10693-11096 GCF_002113885.1 Mizuhopecten yessoensis
ATAAGAACTGAATATACAGTTGACGTTCTACAATAAATGCAGAAAAAACAAGAGTAGTAATACTGAAAATTCCGAAATTTGACCCTTTGAAACACCTTACGTTTTCCCTTGGAAAGCTGTCGGTGACAATTCTGTTTCACTGGAGCAGACGACCCGTGAACTTTGACCTCGTCAATGAACCAAGCGACCTCGTCATTGACCCTGCTTCGTACATACTCGGGTATTTCCGTCCTAGTGGGAATGACCCTCGTGTGTTACGATCGATTATCAATATTTAGATGGAAGATGTGTATGTTTAGAAAGTTGTCAGTATCAAATTATGTATTTCTTTCCAAAATCTAAGCTAATTTATTCGACGGTAATAGGTCTATACAGTTTGTCATCTAATCACATTCTTACGCAC
>NW_018405444.1:0-182 GCF_002113885.1 Mizuhopecten yessoensis
CTTACAATGCTAAGCCTTCTCTCACACTTACAATACTAAGCCTCAGTCTCACTCTTACAATGCTAAGCCTTCCTCTCACAATTACAACGCTAAGCCTCCCTCTCACAATTACAATACTAAGCCACCCTCTCACAATTACAATGCTAAGTCTTCTTTCACACTTACAATGATAAGCATCCTCT
>NW_018405444.1:2686-2778 GCF_002113885.1 Mizuhopecten yessoensis
AGTCTCCTCTCACACTTACAATACTAAGCGTCATTCTCACACTTACAATGCTAAGCCTCCTCTCACACTTACGATGCTAAGCCTCCTCTCAC
>NW_018405444.1:3064-3174 GCF_002113885.1 Mizuhopecten yessoensis
ATACTAAGCCTCAGTCTCACTCTTACAATGCTAAGCCTTCCTCTCACAATTACAACGCTAAGCCTCCCTCTCACAGTTACAATACTAAGCCACCCTCTCACAATTACAAT
>NW_018405444.1:7676-7910 GCF_002113885.1 Mizuhopecten yessoensis
GACTAAGCCTCATTATCATACTTACAATGCTAAGCCATCCTCTCACACTTACAATGCTAAGCCTCATCTCACACTTACAATGCTAAGCCTTCTCTCACACTTACAATGAACTTCCTACCAAATCGTTGTTTCAGTTTGTTTGGTCTTCGCCAATCCTCATGCTAAGCCTCCCTCTCACACTTACAATGTTAAGCCTCCTCTCACACTTACAATACTAAGCATCATTCTCACACT
>NW_018405445.1:0-182 GCF_002113885.1 Mizuhopecten yessoensis
GTTGCTTTTGAAAAATGTTTTGTTATACATACATGTGGTTCAATTTTTTCTTCTATGAATGAATTCACAAATTTATAAATTTTCATCTACATAGTGTTTACAAGTCCAACACATTGGATTGTACAAGGTGTCAGAATACAGTGTTTTTTGTTGATCTAATGTTTTTGTCCAATACAATTGTT
>NW_018405445.1:5422-5755 GCF_002113885.1 Mizuhopecten yessoensis
TATAATTAGTATATCTATAGCTACAGATTGTGTTTTGTTCTCCAGGTGACTGTAAGTATATCTATAGCTAGATTGTTTTTTGTTTTCCAGGTGACTGTAAGTTTATCTAAAGCTAGATTGTTGTTTGTTCTCCAGGTGACTGTAAGTATATCTATAGCTAGATTGTTTTTTGTTTTCCAGGTGACTGTAAGTATATCTATAGCTAGATTGTTGTTTGTTCTCCAGGTGACTGTAANGATTGTTGTTTGTTCTCCAGCTGACTGTTATATAATTAGTATATCTATAGCTAGATTGTGTTTTGTTCTCCAGGTGACTGTAAGTATATCTATAGCT
>NW_018405446.1:0-183 GCF_002113885.1 Mizuhopecten yessoensis
ATTCATACAGGGGGACCTTCATAGTCTGGACACTGTATTTATACAAGGAACCTTCATAATCTGGACACACTGTATTCATACAGGTAACCCTTGTTAGTTTGACATTGTATTTATACAGGGGAACCTTCATAGTCTGGGCACACTGTATTCATACAGGAGAACCTTGTTAGTCTGGACACTCTG
>NW_018405446.1:2934-3969 GCF_002113885.1 Mizuhopecten yessoensis
TAGGAACCTTGTTAGTCTGGACACACTGTTTTCATACAGGGGAACCTTGTTTGTCTGGACACTGTATTTATACAGGGGAACCTTGTTAGTCTGGACACACTGTATTTATACATAGGAACCTTGTTAGTCTGGACACTCTGTATTTATACATAGGAACCTTGTTTGTCTGGACACTCTGTATTTATACATAGGAACCTTGTTAGTCTGGACTCACTGTATTTATACATAGGAACCTTGTTAGTCTGGACACTCTGTNTGTTAGTCTGGACACTGTATTTATACAGGGGAACATTGTTAGTCTGGACACTGTATTTATACAGGGAACCCTTGTTAGTCTGGACACTGTATTTATACAGGGGAACATTGTTAGACTGGACACTCTGTATTCATACAGGGGGCCCTTCATAGTCTGGACACTTTATTTATACAGGGGAACCTTGTTAGTCTGGACACACTGTATTCATATAGGGGGATCTTCATAGTCTGGACACTGTATTCATACAGGGGAACCTTGTTAGTCTGGACACTCTGTATTCATACAGGAGGACCTTGTTAGTCTGGACACACTGTATTCATATAGGAGAACCTTGTTAGTCTGGACACACTGTATTTATGCATGGGAACCTTGTTAGTTTGGACACTGTATTTATACAGGGGAACCTTGTTAGTCTGGACACTCTGTTTTCATACAGGAGAACCTTGTTAGTCTGGACACTGTATTTATACAGGGGACCCTTGTTAGTCTAGACACTCTGTATGTATACAGGGGAACCTTGTTAGTCTGGACACTCTGTATTTATACAGGGAACCCTTGTTAGTCTGGACACTGTATTTATACAGGGGGACCCTTGTTAGTCTGGTCACTGTATTTATACAGGGAAACCTTGTTAGTCTGGACACTCTGTATTTATACAGGAGAACCTTGTTAGTCTG
Organism: Mizuhopecten yessoensis; assembly: GCF_002113885.1. Taxonomy (NCBI): domain Eukaryota; kingdom Metazoa; phylum Mollusca; class Bivalvia; order Pectinida; family Pectinidae; genus Mizuhopecten; species Mizuhopecten yessoensis. Next base: position 3,868 of record NW_018405446.1, read on the forward strand.
GACACTCTGTATTCATACAGGGGGACCTTCATAGTCTGGACACTGTATTTATACCATGAACCTTCATAATCTGGACACACTGTATTCATACAGGTAACCCTT
>NW_018405446.1:4636-5081 GCF_002113885.1 Mizuhopecten yessoensis
ATGAACCTTGTTAGTCTGGACACTCTGTATTTATACAGGGGGAATCTTGTTAGTTTGGACACTGTATTTATACAGGGGAACCTTGTTAGTCTGGACACTCTTTATTTATACAGGGGAACCTTGTTAGTCTGGACACTCTGTATGTATTCAGTAGAACCTTGTTAGTCTGGACACTCTGTATTTATACAGGAGAACCTTGTTAGTCTGGACACTCTGTATGTATACAGGAGAACCTTATTAGTCTGGACACTCTGTATTTATACAGGGGAACCTTGTTAGTCTGGACACTCTGTATGTATATAGGAGAACCTTGTTAGTCTGGACACTCTGTATGTATACAGGAGAACCTTGTTAGTCTGGACACTCTGTATTTTTACCGGGGTACCTTCATAGTCTCGAAACTGTATTTATACAGGGAACCCTTGTTAGTATGGACACTGTATGT
>NW_018405446.1:9857-10238 GCF_002113885.1 Mizuhopecten yessoensis
CTAGTCTGGACTCACTGTATTTATACAGGGGACCCTTGTTAGTCTGGACTCACTGTATTTATACATAGGAACCTTGTTAGTCTGGACTCACTGTATTTATACAGGGGAACCTTGTTTGTCTGGACACTCTGTATTTATACATAGGAACCTTGTTTGTCTGGACACTCTGTATGTATACAGGGGACCCTTGTTAGNCTGTATTTATACATAGGAACCTTGTTAGTCTGGACTCACTGTATTTATACAGGGGAACCTTATTTGTCTGGACACTCTGTATTTATACATAGGAACCTTGTTTGTCTGGACACTCTGTATTTATACAGGGGAACCTTGTTTGTCTGGACACTGTATTTATACAGGGGAACCTTGTTTGTCTGGACA
>NW_018405447.1:0-183 GCF_002113885.1 Mizuhopecten yessoensis
CATTGTCATTGTTGTCATTGTCATTGTCATTGTCATTGTTGTCATCGTTGTCATTGTCATTGTCATTGTCGTCATTGTCATTGTCATTGTTGTCATTGTCATTGTATTGTCATTGTATTGTCATTGTCGCTGTATTGCCATTGTTGTCATTGTCATTGTTGTCATTGTCATTGTTGTCATTGT
>NW_018405447.1:1665-1874 GCF_002113885.1 Mizuhopecten yessoensis
TATTGTCATTGTCATTGTATTGTCATTGTCGTTGTCATTGTCATTGTCATTGAATTGTCATTGAATTGTCATTGTATTGTCATTGTCGTTGTCATTCTCATTGTCATGTCATTGTATTGTCATTGTCATTGCCATTGTCATGATTGTCATTGTCATTATCATTGTTGTCATTGTCATTGTCGTTGTCATTGTCATTGTCATTGTCATTG
>NW_018405448.1:0-183 GCF_002113885.1 Mizuhopecten yessoensis
TGACAACCGAAAATAAGCAATTTGTTTTATATTTTGTATACCAAAGGTCTCATTTAATACTGTTTAAGACAAAAAAAATACCACAGATCCATTTATAAAGAGAACGCTTAGCAGATGAATAAATTAAATCTAGATATACCTGTTAAAATATGTCATGCATTCAATATTTAACGATATTCATAA
>NW_018405448.1:1573-1809 GCF_002113885.1 Mizuhopecten yessoensis
GTAATATGGATTGTCAAGTGCGGTTTCTCGTGAACCGATTTCTTGTCCTGGTGCTATGCTACTTTTAAAACTGACATTACTGGATACAGAGATATGATTCCTCTGCTTTGTTATGAGTGTTTACTTCTGCCTGAGTTGCTATGCGTTGTTGGCCGTTCCAGTTTGTTGATAATCGGGGATAGGAAGTGTACCAGATGAACTGATTGACTGTGACATGCGTGGCTTGTTATTTTGCT
>NW_018405448.1:1961-122407 GCF_002113885.1 Mizuhopecten yessoensis
TTGATGACTACATGTCTGGTACACAACACTCACCGTGTGATGACTACATGTATGATACACAACACAGCATTCACGGAGTCATGACGACATGTCTGGTACACAACGCATTACTCACTGAATGATCGCTACATGTTTGGTACACAGTACACCTGTCCATGTCTAGTATTTTAACTATGACTACTTGAATAATGATGATCACGTCTAATACGCAAAATAGCATAGAGCGAGACACAATTGCACTCATAGTCACCAAACATCTCTAGATCAGGAAACCGTATGACTTGTACTCGAACACACCTTTAAATACATAGACAACCAACAGTGTACGTTTAATGCACAAGTAGTAACTATTTTGTCTTTTAAAATGTAGCCCGTCAATCAGTAAGTGCCTAGCCTGTAACAATGCACCATTTATATGTTTGATAACTGTACGTCAAGTACACACAAAACCACTCAGATGGTGGTGATCATATTACTCCATGTAATACACAGACAGGAATAAAGACTGAAAGTGTATTATTGTTACTGCATATTACACAAGAATGTTGATGTCTGTATAGTTTTTTTTTGTACTGGTTTTACTTTTTGTTGACTGTCTTTCTACATAGCACTGTGTATGTTTTTCGGAGAGTTCAGGAGTTGGGTAGTAAACAGATGTATCAACACTTGTCCGTGCTTATTTATTCTAATACAGGTGCGGTTTAATTAAATTCCCTAAAACAATCAAACGAATTCCATTACATTATCGACACTATTAAACCAGATATCAATTGGTACAGTCTATTGTCTTTATCGTAAATATTCGACTGCAGAGAGTTTAGTTCGTTTACCCTTACAGATGTTTAAATGATTAATCATTGTAGCGACACTGCACGGGGTACTGAGGAAATTACCTGCGAATAAATAGTTGAAGTGAAGTTAGATATAAGGAGGATATGTCATAAGTTTCCCTTCATATTCGATTTTTGATACAAGTGTTAGTTTGGCGAGCAAAATGAAAAAAATGCAAATATGAAAAAATCAAACCGAGTATCATAAATGTAATACGAATGGAAAGGAATGACAGATCCTTGTTATCATATAATACAAAGTAAACTGTATAATTGTGATCTGCAACGAATATTTTGCGCTTGGGCGCCTCTGAGTCCGTTATAATTTATTATTCTCCGTGACTAGATGGACGTAAGTGTGATGTTTTTGTTTAATTATGACGCGCACCAAGTAAACATACTCCTATTGCTCAAAAAATGGAATTTCCTTAATATATTTGAACTCCTGTGTAACAGAGGTTACAACATTTTCGAACAGGCACATGATTATACTTTATTACATAACTAGTGCTAATCCCCAATTCAAAATACATGTAAACTGTATACTTGTGATCTAAAACGAATATTTTGCACTTGGCCACCTCTGAAACAATGAAAATTGCGTCCGCTTCACAATGACGTGACGTCAAATTGATTGTTCCTATTCGATTGTGACGTTTTTTCCGGAGTGATAATGCTTACGTTATATGTATAAACATAATTTATGTGATGGCTTTTTCACACTGCATAACGCGGTATTCATATGATACATAAAGCATCTTAAATGAGTGTTCATTTCATATGAGATTTATTAAGTTTTTTAAGTTTTTTAATTTTGCGAGCCCTGGCGAGCAAATATTAAAACTTCGAGACGTTTCATAAAAGCTCATATGAAATGAAAACTGATTTAAGATTCTTTTTATCACATAACTCAGAAAACTTACCTTTTGACAGGTTTTAAAGCCAAAATGTAGAGGGCTTAATCAAACGGAGACAGACATTTTGTTGCGCCATTCACGTAGTTGTCGATATTTTGACGTCACAATCGATTTCTGACTGGCACAGCTAATGAAAAAAGCTCCAGGGTATGTTACACAAGTGACATGTTAAAATATTACACGGGCGTATTCACTGGACAACAGGCCGATTATGTGAAAAATTATGATATTTTGCCGGATAGGTAATGTTTGTCTAAGGTATGAAATAGAGAAAAAAAGTACAGCGCGTGGGAAAGGAGACATACGTATATCGCATATCAAGTGATTACTCAGGCAATTTAGTCAATAAAGTAAAAAGTATGAATTAAACCTAGACATATAAACAATTCAACCGGGCCACGAATATATATGTGCCTTTACATGACACGATGCAAAATGAAAGTAGAAATGGACGCAATATGAACTTGTACAATTTGTACCCGACTATTAAAAACAAAGCACAAAACATACAGTGTCACCGACGGATTGCCGACATACCTTCATGGTCAATTTAATCCGTATTTAATTGTTTCTGTTTACAGTATTCCGACACCGGAACAAATAACACAGGTAACCAGACCGGCTGTAAAGTGTGTCTTGGTCTCGGAGAGGTCCGTTATAACTTGTTATTCTCCGTGATAAGTTGGACGTAAGTGTGATGTTCTTGTTTACATATGACGAGCTCCAAGTAAACATCCTCTTATTGCTCAAAAGGTGAAATTTTCTTAATATCTTTTAACTCATGTGTAACAGAGGTTACAGCATTTTCAAATAAGCCCATAATTATATTTTAGTATATGCCTGGTCTTAATCCCCAACACTGATTGGAGGAGCGACGTCATGTGGTGAGTCTGTAACAGACCCCCACTAAAAATAAGCTTAGGTAATTTCCCAGGCAGTCTGTAAATATATTACAAATCACACCACTGAATTCTCATCAAATTCTGAACTGTGTAATGCTATAGATGATGTCGATTGTGCAAATGATATTTCACCTAAATTCCATAACTGTTTAGTGTAGTATTTCACATTACAGAGATAGGACACTTATCATTATAGGATCATGTCAATTATTTTTCAACGTGTAACAGCTCCTAATGACGTTTTAATTACTGTGCTTTTTGAATGTACTATGATGACTGACAATATGGATGTAAGTCATTGAACATTTAACACGCAGATTATTAACATGCGTAAGCCAATTTATTAACATGTTGACAAATGTAAACAAATACTTTACTATGTTTTATTTTTTTGGAGGGGGAGGGGTTCGATATATTTCTTAAAATTATTTCATAACAAAATAAAATACTGATTCCCTAAATGAAGTAACTATGAAGCAAATGGCGGAACTGTGTGCGGTTGCAAACTTTGTATAATAGTCCCACTAAAATCAAAACTGCCTTAACGTTCGTATGACATGTTAGGTTACTGATAATTTGATTATCGTTTACAGCTCAGTCGTCGTGTGTCTGCCCTCAGGATTGGTGATCGACAGACTTGGGAATGGCCGTAAGTATTAATGAAAAATCCCATATTTGTTGTCGTACTATTAATTCGTTGTCCGGGGCCTCGGTCAATTTGACTGTCTACGATCACGAGCCCTATCCCATTCGGGCATGAACACTGGTAACCTCATCCATTTGGTCACTACAAATGGTCTGTCCGCCTCACACACTTTCTTGCAGGGCTACACTGCACTTACAGAAGTATGAGTCATCAATACTATTGTGCATTCTTGTAACGATACTTCCACATGGATTCCGACATCATCAGTATCGTACGAGGATTTACATGTCTTCAAATCAACAACAGCTGGTCACTTTAAGTCAATTATAACTCTGAATTTATTGTCCTTAAACTGTCGCTTGGTGAAGAATAAGTCATTGTCCATCGGTGATTTTGTAACATCCCAGGACATTGACATTCTTGCATTGACAGAAACCTGGTTAGGTTCAGATATCGATCACTAGGTCCTAGCTGAGCTAATACCAACAGGCTATGGATTTCTCCACAATGCTAGACTCGGCAAACGTGGTGGTGGGGTGGCTATTCTGTTTAAGAAATGCCTAAGTATGAAACATCTCTCTTCCAGCCATGATTATCTATACACACACTTTGAGCACATGACTTGTTATGTCATTGCTGGTGATAAACAATTTAGATTGTGTTTCATTTACAGGCACCTCCATCTTAACAGAATGCTTTCCGAAATACAGTGTTTTTTATGAATGGTCTACCTTTTTAGACCACAAAGTTGTTGTACCACAAGAGATAATTATCACGGATGATCTTAATTTCTACTTAGACGGTCTAGTTAATGTTGATGCTCGCCAGTTTGCTGGCCTACTAGATTACAGGGGTATGATTCAGCATGTGACAGAGGCTACCCACACCTATAGCCACACACTGGATGTGATCATAACGAGGGAAGATAACTCGGTCATTCATGGAGCTATTTCAGTGATTGATCCATGTATTAGTGATGTAAAGGGGAACAAATCCGGTTATCATCTTGCTGTCCACACAACACTAAATTGTAGTAAGCCAAATCGTGCAAGGAAAGAAGGGAGATTCCGGAAATTCGCCAAATTCCAATACCAGATTTCAACAATGACATTCAGTCTTGTTCCGCCCTCAATCTACTGAAGGCGAGGTTGATGATCGTGTTGAAGCATACACATCTGGTATAGAAACCCTTATATAGAAACACGCACTTCTGCACACTAAGGTGATTACTGTGAGGCCAAATGCCCCGTGGTATAATGAAAATCTCCGCGTAGAAAAACAGAACCGTAGAAAAGCAGAGAGACAGTGGCGACGGACCAAATTAACCGTTCACCAACAGATTTATAGGGAGCAATGTTGGCTAGTTGGTTTACTACTCTTTCAGTTAAAACATGCTTATTATTAGGAAAGAATCGAAAAATGCGGTAAGAATAGTAGACAGTTTTTTAGACTCACCATAAACCTAATGGGACAGAAAGGTGAAATTATTCTACAAAGCTGTAATTCTGAAAAAGACTTCGCAAGCAAGTTCATTGATTACTTTCTGAATAAAATCAGCTCAATCAGGACAAATATTGACGAAGTGAACTCCTCTGCTGAAATTGACATCTATGTCATGACTGCTGACATTGCATGTGATGGGGAACCATTGGCACAGCTCTCACAAACAACCCAGGACGAGTTGCGCAACATTATCATGACCTCGCAATCGCGGTCCTGTGAGCTTGATCCACTGCCTACAGACCTTCTAAAGCAATGTCTTGAAGGACTGCTTCCTTTGATTACCCCAATCTTGAACAAATCATTGGTTGAACCAAATGTTAATTATGTTTCAAGAACGCATATGTCAGACCATTGTTAAAGAAGCGTGGAATGGACAAGGAGGAGTTGAAAAACTACCGCCCATTTTCAAATCTGCCTTTTCTGTCTAAGATCTTGGAGAAAGGTGTGTCCCGGCGTTTAGAGGTTCATCTCCATGCAAACAGTCTCCATGACAACATGCAATTGGCCCACCGCATGGGACACTCTACTGAGACAGCCCTTCTACGTGTACATAATGATATAGCTTCTGCATTGGATAACAAGTGCAGAGCGGTGCTTGTCATGCTGGACTTGTCAGCTGCATTTGACGTCATCGACCGTGGCATACTATATAAACGTCTGGAATACTCGTAAGGAGTGACTGATACCGCACTATGCTGGATACAGTCTTATCTGAGTGAACGACGACATTGTGTTGTCATCGGATCTTCCACCTCACATGATAAAGTACTAGATTTCGGGGTTCCTCAAGGGTCGGTGTTAGGGCCACGATAATGTTTTTTGTACTCCAAACCGATTTGACAGGTTTGCCGTCGCCATAGCCTTCGCTATCATTGCTATGCCGATGACACACAAATGCACATGGTCATCAAAACACAGGACAGTTGGAATAGTCTCAGAAAGTCTGGAAGGTTGTCTGACAGATATCAGTATCTGGATGAACGCCAACATGCTTAAGCTTAATCAGGAAAAGACGGAACTAATCGTCTTTACCCTAAAGCGTCAGCAAACAATGACTATCTAGCTCAAGGTCGGTGCCAGAACTATTGAGACTGTTCCAACTGTTAAAACCTAGGTGGTATACTTTGATAGTTTACTGAACACGGAGAAACAAGGGAACGCTATTGCCAAATCCTGTTACTATCCGATCAGGAACATCGGCTGTATTCGGCAGTTTATAACTGTACACTTGCTACCTCGATCTCTCGGTTGGGTTATGGTAGCGTCCTGCTCTGTGGTATATCTGACAAACAAACTAGTCGTCTGCAGAGGGTCCAGAACACTGCAGCACGGCTAGTTACTCGTATTCGTTGCACTGGTAACCTGTACGATACAGGTCGCAGTACAAAATTCTGGTGTACAGATACAATGCACTGTATGGAACAGCTGCTCAGTACCTAGATTAGCTTGTTACCCTGAACCAGCTGTCACGATCACTGCGGTCGGAGTGAGAATCTGTGTTGTTTGTCCCAAAATATCGTACTGTGACCTACGGAAACAGATGTTTTGGGAGGGTTTCGGCTACGTTGTGGAATAGCTTACCATCTGCTATTAGAAAGTAAAATACCCTGGCCAAGTTCCAGAGGGACATCAAAATTCACTTCTTCACGTCTGCATTTTAGAAACCTTGCAAAGACGTCATGTAAGTACTATTCCTTTATTTGTTCAATAATGTGCACATTGATTGCTTAAATGAATAAAAGTGATTGTAAACTTTTGTTTTTTGTTTTCACAATAATAACCATTACACGTATCCATATGTTGTAAAGCGCTTTAGAGTAATTTTACAAATTATATAGGGCGCTATATAAATGTTGTATATTATTATTAATAATATCGAGGATGTCCACCACTGGGTCGAGGTTCGAGACCTATGTGGGGCAGTCGCCAGGTTCTGGGGTTCTCTAGTTTTTCTCCAGAACCAAAACATGACTCGTCCTTATACATTTATGAGTCACTGACGCCAATGGCGAAAGTAAAACATGACTGGCGATTTGAAACTGCTGTTGTCGAAAATGAAGATGAAGGAGTTGATCATAGCCAGAACCAACCAAACCAACCGAAGTGTCCTTGTCAAGTTAAATGTATATTTCATTCATATACATTAAAGAACATGTTATGCATGTCATAATAGATTATAAATATACGAAATCATGTCTGTCCCACGCATAAACGTTTACCCGTGCTGTATCGGTTAATGGGTATAACTGATTGTGTGACGCCATATGCTCATTAACCTTGTCTAGAACATGTTCATGGTTACATTGTCAATAATACAACGACTAATGTATTGTTCATGTGTGGCTTACACAGAGGATAACAACCCGGGATTAGGGGTTTTGAAGTTTGGAACGAGGTTTACAAAACACAGGAGTGACTGTTTAGTTTTCTCCTTTAGTTTCCTGCAATATAGTAAGTTGAAATGGTGACATTAATGCATCTTGCCGTCATCAATGGCACATGGGAAATGTGTGGGAAGCTGCTTTTCGTGTCACGCTCCATAAAGTGAAGACACAATGATGAAATCACAAATGAGAGAGTTGTTTCCCCCTAGGAAGGTGAAGATAGCTTTATCTATTCACAACAGGCCCATGTGAAAGGTGGAGAAAACAAAACAATTACCACACCTTTGCACATATCTCATTGTCATATGCCCTTTTAATGCTTAATTGCTCACCTCACATATGAACATGTACACCCTTATGACATATACAGTGCGATAAGTCTCATAAAGGACCGCCGTTCTTTAAGCTTTGTCTATACCTGTATAACCCGACTAGACAGTTCGATAAGTCCCATGAAGTACCGTTGTTTTTAAAGCATTGTCTATACATGTTATACCTAACAAGACAGTTCGATAAGTCCCATGGAATAACGCCGTTCTGTAAGCTTTATCTATACCTGTTTGACCTGACTAGACAGTTCGATAAGTCCGATGAACGACCGCCGTTAAAGTTTTGTTTATACCTGTACAACCCGACTAGACAGTTCGATAAGTCCAATGTAGGACCGCTGTCTTTTAAGTTTTGTCTATACCTTTATGACCTGACTAGACAGTTCAATGAAGGGCCGCCGTTCTTTAAGCTTTGTCTATACCTGTATGACATGACTAGACAGTTCGATGAAGACACGTTGTTCTGTAAGCTTTGTCTATACCTGTATGACCTGACTAGACAGTTCGATAAGACCCATGAAGGACCGCTGTTCTTTAAGCTTTGTCTATACCTGTATGACCTGACTAGACAGTTCGAAAAGTCCGATGAACGACCGCCGTTTTTTAAGTTTTGTCTATACCTGTATGACCTGACTAGACAGTTCAATAAAGGACCGCCGTTCTTTTAGCTTTGTCTATACCTGTTTGATCTGACTAGACAGTTCGATAAGCCCGATGAACGACCGCCGTTTTTTAAGTTTTGTCTATACCTGTATGACCTGACTAGACAGTTCGATAAGCCCGATGAACGATCGCCGTTTTTTAAGCTTTGTCTATACCTGTATGACATGACTAGACAGTTCAATAAAGGACCGCCGTGCTTTTAGCTTTGTCTATACCTGTTTGATCTGACCTGACAGTGCGATAAGCCCGATGAACGATCGCCGTTCTTTAAGCTTTGTCTATACCTGCTTGATCTGACTAGACAGTTCAATAAGCCCGATGAATGACCGCCGTTTTTTTTTAAGTTTTGTCTATACCTTTATAACCTGACTACATAGTTTAATGAAGAGCCGCCGTTCTTTAAGCTTTGTCTATACCTGTATGACCTGACTAGACAGTTCGATGAATCCCATGAAGTAACGCCCTACTTTAAGATTTGTCTTGTTTGTTCTAGGTTCTGTAATTTTGTTTAGCATACTGCCACTGATTGGATCAGTGATGTTCGCCGTGGGAGCAACTTCACAAGCCCCTGTGACTACGCCTAAGTACAGACTAATGGTGGCTGGGTATAGCCTACTTGCGTTTGGGGACGGAGCTCTTCGTTGTATGTATCTAAGAGTTGTGACTATCAACACTTTTATCAGCATGTACTAGAATATATGTACGTATATTATGTGTTCATCACTGTGTGGCCTCTTAGCACATTTTAATAACATATAACATTACACCAGTGCAGTGAGGTGTGTATATTTCAATACATTACAACTTCTTTAGTTAAGCATTGAACTGCTTCCAATTCGCATGCATAGTCGATGTAAATGCTTACTAAAAATGTCAATTTTAACGACGCGATTGTGTTAAACAGATGTAATTTTCACTGAAACACAGATGAACGAAAGCTGTTCGTCCTTCCTGATCTCATCGTAGATGCTTTGGGTCAAATCTCAAAGAGAAACATCAGACATGTAGGTGGTCTTGATGCTTTAAAGGCAGCCAGTCCGGTAGCCTAGACACGATCATGAATGAACGTTCTCGCAGTCTCATACTTACATAATGACCATCTTACAGGTAGCCCTAATTGTGAATGTAGTGATACTATTGAAGATATTTTCCTGAATTGTCCCAGATATATTGATGAAAGACAAGTTTTATTTTATGCATTATCTAGTTATAACGAGAGCATTGATATCATCTTAGATCCTATACCTTCACAAGGGGTGATATGAACCTTAGTATTGAAACAAAGAAATTGATTATCTAATGGTGGCCTGGAAAATCTTACAAAATCTGTAAGATTTTAACTGGTTACTACATATACATGTACTATACTTCACATTATCTTAATATAACTCTAAGGTAATTGGGTAGGAAGACACTGTGTATAGTGACAGTGACTTTGATGTGCTTCTACAAAACACCAAACTATAGTACTCCGTTGAAATCTATGATATTTTAATTATCATTTTCTGTGACCATGTTTTAATTTGTTCTAGTATTCTCCTATTCAGCTTCTCTATAATACTCTTTCTATATATGTATATATGAATGTTTGAAATGTGTGTATTTTCTTCTGGGAAGGGCTTTAATTGGCACTGACTGTGCCAAATACAATGGTATCTTTGAAGTAATAAAATCAATTTGAAATGAAGTCTCGCAGTGTCTACTTTTCCCAATCTTTGGACATTCTCATCATTTCCCTTAACATTTGATCAGATTAACATCTATTTGTCCTGTACCTTGTATCCTATGACGTCTATGTAAACAGAAAGTCTACCTTTAAAGGTTGATATGATTGTTTAACATTGTTATTAATTTATGATAATTTTATTGTCTTTATTTTTTGTATTTTGATCGTCAGTTGTGCAGACCAGAGTGATCTCCCATTGTTTGCCGGAAGCCACGTTTATCGCCCTGACGTTCAGTTCATTTGGATATTGCGGACAGGGTTTGAGCCTGTTTGTTACGCCTTACGTCGCCACGACTGTAGGGTTCATACCTTCCGTATGGCTAGGTATGATTACCATAGTATATGGCGGATGGTCCACCACATGACTACGTAAGGTAGCAACAGTATTAGACCTATTATTTAGCTTCTGTATTTCAAATCCCTCAGGTATGGCGACTCTATTGATGGATATATCATTTCATAATCAGTGTTCGTTTGAAGTTTTTGCGAAGTATCTCTGTCAAAATTTCAAGTTCGAAAGTGTTACTATGCAAAAAGCCCCTTAAAACCCTGAGGTAAACAATGTTTTACCATACACACGAAATTAAAAAAATCAGGTTTTGAACTGAACTACACGTCGATCCCACAAAATGTGACTAACCCTCTCTCTTAATACCAGGATAGTAGGTGGACAAAACATGCGATTTTACAGCTATAAATAGCAAGAATATATTGAACATTCGGTATTCAAGATTTTACTCGAAATATAATGATGTCTGCCATAGATGTCGACTCCTGACGGACACACTTACATGTACAACACAAGGTTTCTAAAGATTCATGTCGATAAAGGCTAACGGCAAGACATAGTCGCCAACTTGATCTAATCGGGGAAATGCCTATATCTGTGTTATAGGAAGGTAGGTATTTTTTCATTGTGCTCTAATAATGCTAATTTGTGTGCACTGTTTCCTTGTCACTAACCGATTCTTGCAATGAGAACTTTGCATCCCTCTAAGTTTTACCTTATATAGCAGATGCTGTTGGTGATGCAAACTATCCTTACCCAATTTTATTTCCTGGGTTTATCTTCTACTTTAGATAATAGGTGTTGTCGATGGTACAGAATGTCCGTACTCAAATGCATTTCCTGGTGCTTCTTTTTGTACTTTTCCTATGGTTTCCATGTAAGTCTTTTCTATGTGCATATTTCACCTTCACATTTTGAGTTTGAATTATGGCTTTGTTTACGCATCGCTTTTTTTCATGTTTTTCATGTCAAAGTAATAATCAACTTTCAATGTTGAAACACATATACTGTCATGTAACTTGTAGTTTATTCTCTTTATAACAGCCGCTGTTGCCTGTGGATTTGGAGTGATGTTTGCAATTGTTTTAGCGTTTCTTCTTCAACTAAAGACTTCCCAGGTAGCTGTAGACAATCAAAACAACAAGATAATGGTAACTTACATTTATTGTCGAGGTAGTGTAAACCGTAATTTTCATAGTCAGGTATCACATATCTGATATTTTTGTTTCTATTCCGTAACATTCACCACATCACGAAATTCTTATACACCTAAACACAACCATCATGGTTGCAAATACCTCTTTTTTATTGAGATACAGATTGATACAGTATTCGCGTCTTTAGCAGTAAGACAAACGACGATTCAGACTGTTGTATTACACTATTTACCCGATTAAGCATCTTTTCCGTGCTATCACAAGGAGACAAACACTAACATATCGCAGCCTCCCAAAACACACCCGCATACACTACACGCATTCATCTTGCAAACAGGACAGGCCGTTATTAAATGTCACATAGCTGTTGATAGAACGTTAAACAATACTAAACCAAACCAACCAAACCAAACAAAACAAACCAATTAAGAAATGTCCTCGTTTTGGTTGAAATATGGAACTAGTATTCCAGAAACGTGTTATAAATCAAACATTTATGATTTGTAATATTCCCTTGCAGACAGTGAGAGAATTACAGGCGCTGCCGGGATCTTACTGGTTGTTTTTACCGTCTATAGGGTTCTCAATTGTCTGTTGGCTGGTTAAACAGGCAAATTTACCGTAAGAAAAAATATAAACAAATCCATACCCTTGTCCAATTATCGTCATTATATGTGGTTTATATGTACAATTTCCTTCTTGCTGATGTGTGCTAAAAGTTTACATCACTTACTTATAAACGTTCAATTTAGACTTAATATCACTTACTTATATAAAAAAAATATCAGGCGGTTTCTGGTTTACATTTTCACCATTTATACACGTGAACGCATTAAGATTTAGCAAAGTCAGATACAACACAATTTCCAAAACAACATTGATACTAAAACTTATTTTATTGATTTATCATTATTCATTACAGAGACTTTTTGAAGTTACGACATGGGTATACGATGACAGAGGCAAGCCAAATTACTGGTATATCCCCGTTCGGTGTCTTACTGAGCCCTGTTGTATGTTTCTTACTGGTAGGTATCAACAGTAATATTACCATTTATCTCATACACTTACTATTGTAAACCTTTTGTGAATGTCTTCGTTCGCATGTTCAAATTCATAAAAACCTCTTATGATAGAAAATTTTCGAGAAAGGTCGGTTAATATGATATTGATCTAGAAACAATTTCTAATTAACTCTTCTAGCATATGAACAGAGCACAACAAGACAAGTTCATCGTGTATTGCAGAACATGGCTACTTGTCCGTTTTATGCTTATATTTTCTTGTTGACCTGGCTTCTCCTCTTTTCCTTTAACTGTCATTCTGTGTGTTGATAATGTCTTAATATTCATTCATATTTCGTTGGTCAATGATCCAGTGCGTTCACGATGATTTTATTTATATCAATTGTTCAGATCTCTTCCCTACTCCAGTACTTGCTGATATACGCAGTTCAACTGTTATCACATACTCATTAAATGTTGTTGCACAGTCTACTTCAGGAGAGCTTCCATTCCCAAATAAAACTCTTTCACATGTTGGCTTTTGTCATTTTTTTATAGTGTTTTTATGCTGTTCGTCAATATAACAAGTAAGTTGTAAGCAAGATATTACATTTGTCGGGATAAAACCTCGAAAACGATTATGTACCGACGTCATTGGCGTGCCATTAAATCCGGTACTTACCTTTGATTGCAGGCGAAGATCGACTGTGACGGAATTATGACTACTTTATTTCAATCGTGGATGCTGATATTCTATGCCACAGTTGTTGGGAAACTTAACTATATCTTCAAATATATAAGGACACTTTATATCGGCAGACCAACAATCGAATATCCATAACATGTTATGTATCCAGAATATCATCCAATACAAACAGTTCCTTCCTTGTAGTATTTTTTTCTGGTGAAAGAACAATTGCATCACGTATTCGGGGGTGGGGGGTTAATTCCAACTAACAGAAGTCGCTTAGAGGAATATATTATATTTTTGACATTCACAAGCTATAGTTTCGGCTCTCGGCTTTTTTTAAATGGAAACATCTGTAAATATCATGTGACCAATCAAAGTGAATGATAAGGGAACAATTTGTNAATGTTGGAATAGTATCGTTCATAAGTAAACCGAAGTATTGATATTTTGCTGTCAGTAGAAATATGGAGTATACATCACACTACCAGTAAGAAATATTACCTCACTCCAATGTGTGTTTTAGTATCACCAACATGGGTTTCAATAAACGGAATGAAACAAAAAATAAGTTATTCTGTATTTAATTGTTCACTCCCGGTGTTTTCAGAGTCCTCATATTTTACGAGGTTGGGGAATAATACCTTAACCACCTCACAGACTACTTTTTAAGTGTGCTACTTTAATGTAATAATGTTGTTTGTAGGTACTGGTATGGAAGGTGCTCATGGACCTCTGTCCCGCCGCACACATAGGAACTCTTGGCGGACTGATGCACCTAGTGAGGAACACAGTTATAGCGCTAACCTTTGTTGTCTCGGGATATATACTGCAGAGACAAAAAACGTAAACTTCAATTGAAATCATTTGCTGATTGTCTATCGAACTAAATGTCAAAGCGACTTTAGCTATTTCATTGTTAACCTTGACGTATCTTCTGCCGGAATAAATTGAGAAGAAGATAAGATATTTCATAATATTATCATGTATTTTCTATCTCATCATCATTATGATGTAACTTTGATATCTCAGTGAAATAGCAGTTCGCATTGTAAAGGACTTAATCAGCATTTTGATGTAGGTATGATCAATATTGTAGCTGTTTAACTGATCCGTTTGACTAATACATCCATTGCGTTAACTAATGTAGCGTACCACTGTTGATTCATATACCTGTAGGACGGACGTAGAAGTCGAACTGGACGGTTACAACCATTTCTTCCTTATGTTGGTGATTATGTCGTCCATTGGGGTACTCTGTGGAGCATTGATGAATATACTGGATACTTCAAAGGTAATTCGTACAAGCAAGGATTGTTTTTCAGCGTTATCACTCCATCATGTACTCTCTTACTACATCATGTATCATTTCACTACATCATGTACCATCACACTACATCATGTATCATCTTACTACATCATGTATCATCACACTATATCATATATCATCTCACTACATCATGTATCATCTTACTACATCGTGTATCATCTTACTACATCATGTATAATCTCAATACACCATGTATCATCACACTATATCATATATAATATCACTACATCATGCATTATCTCATTACATCATGTAGCATCTTACTACATCATGTATCATCTCACTACACCATGTATCATCTTACTACATCATGTATCATCGCACTATATCATATATCATTACAGTACATCATGTAGCATCTCACTACATCATGTATCGTCTTACTACATCATGTAGCATCTCACTACATCATGTATCATCTCACTACATCATGCATCATCTCACTACATCATGTAGCATCTTACTACATCATGTATCATCTCACTACATCATGTATCATCACAATAGGTATGTATCATCACACTACATCTTGTATCATATCACTACATCATGTATCATCACACTATATCATGTATCATCTCACTTTGTCATTTATAATCCCACTACATAGCGTAGCATATCCCTACATTATGTATATTCATGTACAAGCAGGGAAGTATATCCTCGAACATCGACGCGTTCTCTTATGAAGTCAGAATTATACATGTCCTTAGTTAACATGTTCAGGAGCGAAGATACCATCGGTGTTCGTTCTGTGTGTTTGCCTTACGTCACATAAAGTTGTTTAGACTCTATTTAAGAGTCTTCTTCTCTAGATCTGTGGAAATGTTTTACATCAGTTGCTTACCTCGATATCTACTACAGTATAATGGACCATTACGGGCTACGTACTGCTTAGCTCTATGATAAAGTTACATTTCGATTTTCTGTTCGTGAAGAATCTCTATCTCTTAAGGAGGCGTTCTAATTTCCAATTTTCACTTCATGATGCTTTTATGTCAGTTAATCAGTATAACAGCTTTACTGGCTGCTGATTATGGTTACGCGGACATTTTGAAATTAAAATTAATAACGAGAACAAAGCTTTCTTTATGTGCCGCGCGACGGTTTTTATTTGGATATAATTTTCAGTTTGTAATTGTCCGCTTAAATTGGTTGTGTACCTCCCGATATTAGCCAAAATATCAAAGTGTCCCTTTCTAGGTACAGTAAAATATATTCAAGGGCTTTCGTGAGCCTAATAGCATTTTGCGTTCTATTTATAGAACCACGTATCGGGAATATCAAGTTGTATTACAACTGAAAAATGAACATTTCTTTTTTTGGAATTGATACTTTGGTATCAAATACAATGATAATTATCTATAAACTGTTCCGTGAAAATATGGCAAGTTTTATGGTCACTATTATTATCACATAAGGAAATGTTGTACCTCCTTGTGGAATATAAAATTGACGGGTATTAATGCTTATTACTGTTCATTGTGGTTTGCTTCTCCACTTCCCCGGTTCTCTCTTCATTAACATGACATTACGTGATCAAACCTACATCAACATGGCGGGTGTCGTCGATAATGCAGATCTCTGAAGGCCTTTACACTTTCTAATCATCCGACTTTTTCACCCTTGTAACTTTCAATGCATTCCCCTGTTAGCCCCTCCTTTGTTCATATTTTACAGTTTGGATTACAGCTGTGTTTTCTTGTCTTCCTTTTCTATTATGTTCTACAATACATGTTGCTATAAGGAAAACCGTTAAGTTACATAAAAAAGGAAAATATTTCTGTTATATTGGTTGTAATATATTAAGGTCACTGGCGACGGACATTTGCAACGCCATGGGGATCAACCATTACTATATTAACTCAGTGGTATGTGTATTCTGCTTCAGGCCGGCGCGTTAAATTCCAGGATAACCAGATGGAGACAATCCAATATGGAAACCATAGGACTTATGTCGATGACTGAACCGACCGGTCAGTACTGTGGCACTGATGGAGTAAACAACACCACAGTGAGCGATGACCAGTCAATGACATCAACAACTTGTAAAGAAATTTGACTAAATATATTTTCAGTTGTTCATTAAATTGTCGTTATGTGATTGAGTTTCGTTTGTGGTTTTTAAGGTGAACATTTTTAAGAACAAAAAAATGATATGTTTCTTACAATTACACCAACTCTGTATTCCGTAATGCTGAAAATGTTTTTAAATAAATGTGATACATGTACCTTTATTCGTGTTCATGAGAGAGAGAGAGAGAGAGAGAGAGAGAGAGAGAGAGAGAGAGAGAGAGAGAGAGAGAGAGAGAGAGAGAGAGAGAGAGAGAGAGAGAGAGAGAGAGAGAGAGAGAGAGAGAGAGAGAGAGAGAGAGAGAGAGAGAGAGAGAGAGAGAGAGAGAGAGAGAGAGAGAGAGAGAGAGAGAGAGAGAGAGAGAGAGAGAGAGAGAGAGAGAGAGAGAGAGAGAGAGAGAGAGAGAGAGAGAGAGAGAGAGAGAGAGAGAGAGAGAGAGAGAGAGAGAGAGAGAGAGAGAGAGAGAGAGAGAGAGAGAGAGAGAGAGAGAGAGAGAGAGAGAGAGAGAGAGAGAGAGAGAGAGAGAGAGAGAGAGAGAGAGAGAGAGAGAGAGAGAGAGAGAGAGAGAGAGAGAGAGAGAGAGAGAGAGAGAGAGAGAGAGAGAGAGAGAGAGAGAGAGAGAGAGAGAGAGAGAGAGAGAGAGAGAGAGAGAGAGAGAGAGAGAGAGAGAGAGAGACCAGTCAGGGAAATACATCATCCGTAGACATGCTACCCGAAGCGTTCTACTGGCTTACATCATATACGTGTAATAGCATCAGATGCAAACTATCGAGGAGATGGAAACACATAATTTTGACATTGTACATGTATATCGTCAAGGGATCAGCAATGCTGAAGCTGCCGGGCCTAGCCGATATCCTTTACATTTTAAAAATGTAGCGCGTTGGTGATGGCGAATGCGATGACGTCAGTGCTGAAGTTGGAATGTCGCAATTCAGTGTAGCACTACGTCCATTTATTAATGGCTTTGACAATTTTGTTTATAATTACACCAAACCGTGTCGTTGTCTAATAATAATAATGTAACATTCCGGCTGTTTCAAACTTGCACAATTACGCTTGTCTAGCAATTCCCACAATTAGTAAACTTCTACTTTTCCCTTGTTTTCATATCAACAGACAGGCTCTATGATATATCCTAAACCAGATAATAAATATCGAGATTATAAAAACAAACTGTATAGATATTAAAACATCTCCTCTGTGTACATATACATCCAAAGCTTTAATAAAACTGCTAAATGCACCCAATACTTTATAACGCAGTTCTCTACAAAGGAGAAACAAAAACGTGAAATAGAGTAACCGCTGCTCAAATATCATAATTAATCACTATTCGAGTGACCATCAAACCCCCTATTGCACCAGTTCTCTCAGATTAATTCCGTTGTTTAGGTCGCGAAAATAAATAACGACTTCTGCTAGCGTATTTCTGCCTATGATTAAATATACCCTTTTCAAACTACCATGGCTTGAATGAAGAACGTAACACACACATAACCCCTCCCCCAACACATACGGGTGAGTGTACCTTTAACATGTGATAATAGATACACTATGCACTACTCTGTATCATACAGCGTACTTCACGACTTATCGGTGATGCTAGGGGCTAAAACGTTCGAAATCCGACAACTGGTCTAAACTCGTTTTGAAATATAGGGACAGGTGCGTAAATCATAGGGCCAGGTATTCAATTATGTTGCACGATTGGGAGACACATAAATAGCTTTAGCAAGTAAACTCTCCAGTTCCGAAAATCACTTTGTCAACGATTGTCACCCTATTCAATATCTAGCATTCAGATTTAAGACTAAAAAGTATTTGAAACTAGCACCTCTGATTCTATACAAGGAAAATAAAGAAATTGTAGCACACTGACTCCTTTGGGCCCCATCCTACAGCCATTGGGGGTAGGGCTAGCTCAAAATGTTCAAAGTATCAAACTGTCAACTCAGGGTTATGATTCCAATCAAGTTATTAACATGTAATATTCAAAGTATCATTTGCCATTATAAACCATAATAAACTTTGCCCCCCTCCTTCCCCAGGGGGTAAACGTGAGACCCTAGTGTCATACAACTTAAGACCCTTCCATCTATGAAGAGTGTTTGATTCTACCATATCTGGTTCTTTGAGAAGAAGATTTTTGAAATTTCAGTCAATTCAACCCTTTTTGGCCCCACCCATCAACCCCGGGGAGTCAGTCAGGGCTCATATGTGCATACCATAAAACTGCTACCAAATACTGATAATGCTAACCTAGTTTGAATTACCTCCAATGGCAATTAAACAAATGTTAGTCCGAAATGTGATTTCCCTATATAAACTATAGTAAAGTTTACCCCCTCCCCAGGGAAAACGTGAGACCCAAGGGTCATGAAATTCACAACTTTGGTAAAGCATCTTAAAACCCTTCCATCTATGAAGAGTGTTTGATTCTACCATATCTGGTTCTTTAAGAAGAAGATTTTTAAAATTTCAGTCATTTCAACCTTTTTTGGCCCCACCCATCAGCCCCGGGGGGTCATTCAGGGCTGATATGTGCATACCGTCAAACTGCTACCTAATACTGATAATGCTAACCCAAATTGAATTACTTCCAATGGAAATTAAACGAATGTTGGTCCAAAATGTGATTTCTCTGTATAAACTATAGTAAAGTTTACCCCCTCCCCAGGGGTAAAAGTGAGACACCAGGGTCATGAAATTCACAATTTTGGTAAAGAACCTTAAGACCCTTCCATCTATGAAGAGTATTTGATTCTACCATACCTGGGTCTTGAGAAGAGAATATTTGAAATTTCAGTCAATTTGACCCTTTTTGGCCCCACCCATCAGCCCCGGGGGGTCAGTCAGGGTTCATATGTGCATACCATCAAACTGCTACCAAATACTGATAATGCTAACCTAGTTTGAATTACCTCCAATGGCAATTAAACAAATGTTAGTCCAAAATGTGATTTCCCTATACAAACTATAGTAAAGTTTACCCCCTCCCCAGGGGGAAACGTGAGGCCCCAGGGTCAAGAAATTCACAATTTTGGTAAAGCACCTGAAGACCCTTCCACTATGAAGATTATTTGATTCTACCATATCTGGGTCTTGAACAGAAGATTTTTGAAATTTCAGTCAATTCGACCCTTTTTGGCCCCACCCAGCCCCTGGGTGTCAGTCAGGGCTCATATGTGCATACTATCAAACTGCTACCTAATACCGATAATGCTAACCTAAATTGAATTACTTCCAATTTTAGTCAATTTGACCCCTTTTGGCCAAACCGGCCACTATTTTTGTTGACTATTGGCCATGGAAGGTTTCTGCAAAATTTCATTGAAATTGGTTCAGGGGTTTTGGAGAAGAAGTCGAAAATGTAAATTGTTTACGGACGCACGACGGACGACGGACAACGCCGAACAAAAGGCGAACGCAATAGGTCACTTGAGACTTTGTCTCAGGTGACCTAAAAATCTAGTGTATAGTCTATACCAACTAAAACAATTATTACCACCATGTAAAGCCGAAAACACTTGGACAAGGATCCATACCTAGTGTACCGCTAAGAACTATATGAACATTGCTATTGGCACGAATCACCCGTTTACCTTTTGTCAATCGACTTTAAACCAGTCAATACACGACGATTTCCGCTTTCAATGTGTATCAAGTGTAAATGTTCTTGTCGTCGTTTCCAGCACACATTTCAATGTAAGGATGTATCATATGGAATCACAGCACAAACGATATCGCATGACACGCCGTTATCGTCACATTTTTTTTTTATTTTCAATCTTTTTAACAAAGTTAGTATCAGTTGTTATATTGTTCCTAAACATGTACCATATACAGATATTGTGTCGTCAATCAAAGTTCATTCTAACACTGTGGACAATAGCTACCACATTATGTAAGTTTCCATGAACCACGTGCTTCACCATCCTTCACAACTTCAGCAACGGTACACTGTTGATAGACACCAAATCTCTTACCACTTCCAAAATCTGTTTTTCAGCATGACATAAGTTTTAATAAATCATCCCTGAAAAGAAAACCATTCTTTGCAGTACTTTTACTTTCATGAAAATTATAATTCTGATGAAATAAACCAAATATAATCAACAATAGTGTTCTGAGTGAAAAGCAGCGTTATACCGGATTCGAACCATGGACCTTAAAATATTATACAATTGCTCTAACCGACTGCGCTAGCTTGTCAACAGGGGTGTTCGGGCCAAAATGTGCTTCAGCTATATCCAAAATGAAAGCAAATGGGGCATTATATATGAAAAACCACTATGCAGAGAAACAGGGTTCCTTAACTCTTTTACCATATCGCAAAACATAGCAGTCTCACGGGTAAAAACATCACGTTGGTATATCAAAAGTCCTCCGTAAGCCAAACTGTTTACTACCGAAGTTAGAAAACATTATACGACAGTTGCAGTAGGGAGCACACACCACGCCTATCAACATATTCTGAATGATAAGTTTCCAAAAGTCCCAAAGGGCCTGTTTCCAGTAATGTTAATTCTCCATAGGAGCCTGCCCCCGTATAATTTCTTATCTAGCTCAACTACTGTTTTTTTCTTTTCCGAAGAATAATTTTACACCTTTCCGACACCCAGATTTCATAATTTCAGTGAAAATGTATTTTTATAAAGTTGTCAATTTCAGCATCAAAGACATAAGTTCGTAAATAAAAGAAGGTTATCTCGAAATTGTAATTCGCAACATAGTATAAATTTCTTTTGATAAATATTTCCAAAACATCGTGCTTATTCATAAAACATAAAAAAAAAAATATTCTCGGATGAAAATGCACTTGCAGAGACACAATTATGAAGAAAAATGCCATAAAATTGCAATTTTCTCCCGTTATATAGTTTTGGATGCAAATTTCCATCAGAAAATCGGATAGAGCTTTACTTGTTTCATATGTGTACCAAAAATCAGCTAATTCCATGTGGTGGAACGTTCTCATATCGCCGCCTGAATGTGGTTGTAAATTGAAAGAAAAGGGGAAATGAGTAACAACCTTGTCTGAAACCCTATTATATAGCTTATTATATACAAACTTTTATATTGAATATCAGAGCGGATATTTTCATGACAGTTTTATGATGTGTAACGACTAAATAAACAGTATCGATATAAAGATTTACACTGAGGACACCCTGATACATGAATACTGTTCTATCTCAAGTTGTCCTCTTCTGAATTTTCTGATCGTGTGGCCTTGTACATTTATCCGTATCTTCTTGTCTTTGTCTATACGTTTACGGAATCATTGACTCGACGCTAGCTATTCTTGTCTCACTTTCCTTGTTTTATTGTCCCATCTCCAAAGCGTTGTGGCTCTGTCAGGGTTGGGACCCTGACTTGTCTCACTTTCTTTGTGCCTGCCGACCACGCCACATCGAATAGATAGATTATCCATATGAAATACTTTATTTTGTTCTAAGTAATCAATCAATTCTGCGCTTCTTGGAGGTATTGAATGTGATTTATTATATTGTCTTGTTATTTTGTGTAATTAGTTGTTCGTTATTTATCACACATTTTCGCATAATTGTACCAAACTACTAAGTATTAGCTGTTTACAGCAATCATCGGTGGCTTGCTATTTTGTTACTTTATCGACGCTTCATAAACCAATCGTTATTGTTTCAAGATGGAGGGTAAATGTGTTGGAGAAGGGTGTCAAGTATACTTCAAGAAACGTAGTGGCAATAAGAACAGAAGTGCACGCAATGTAAATAGTCCACAATATAAATGGCTCCTAGATACGCTGGTGCAACAAGGATTGATGTCAGCAAAGGAACAAGCACTTATTTGCCAGAAGTGCTACATGAAGTATCTTCGGAACAAAAATCAGCCTGAACCTGAACCCGAGCAGAACCAGGAAATAGAGGAAGAAGACGACTCCCCGTCCCATATCCTGCCGTTGCTGACCCTTCATGATCTTTTGAATGGATCATCTTCACACAAAAAATGCTGTCTCTGTCTTGTTACCTTTGCAAGAAATGGAACAAAATCATCAGTCTTACCAAAACGTGCAAGACATCACCTGATCTATTCACACAAACTGTGGTGTCCCACCTCATCCCGCGTCTGCTCCATTCACCTTATTGGTAACGACTTAGATCCGTCTACAGAGGTTGTCCTTGATGGTAGAGGTTCCTTGGAATCTCAGTTACCATCAAAATCGTCCGAAATCATTAATGACCTCCTAGAGGTGTCGCACGTCCTTTCACAGAACCAGTCTGCGTTTACAATAAGCTTTTCTTCTCTTGATGACTCGGCATGCATGGCCTGGACAGGTTGGTCCAAAGATCAGTTCCTCGAAATCCACTCGCACTGTTCCCCATATCTTTCATCTGGTATATATACCAAGACTACACACGATGCTCTATTACTGTTCTGGGTAAAACTGAAAACCGACATTTCCTGGAGTCAGTGTTCTTCTCTTTTTGGAATTTCCAAGTCAAGTGTGTCCAAAACTTTCCACTCCATAGTACAGGCATTAGACACATCGATAGTCCCACAATTTCTAGGTCCGGATCACTTGACAAGAGAACAGTTGCTCGGGCACAATACTGTCTTTTCAGAAGCATTTTTTGGAGATAAAGCCACTGCCATATTAGATGGCACCTATATTTATATCCAGAAAAGCTCCGACCACAAGCTCCAGAGAATGTCCTACTGTGGCCAGAAGAAGAGAAACTATCTCAAATTCATGAGCATCGCCTTACCAGATGGCTACATTCTGGACACAGTAGGACCATTCACTGGCAGCGAAAATGATGCTACAATTACAAAAAAAGTCATGGACAAGCTAGTTACTTGGCTACAACCAGACGACAACGTTGTCGTTGACCGAGGTTTTAGAGATGTCCTACCAGTTCTCGAAGCCTCTGGCCTCAATGCTAGCATGCCGTCATACCTGAAACCCGGTCAAAGTCAACATTCTGACGTCCAAGCAAATCTTGACAGAACTATCACCAAATCGAGGTGGATTGTGGAATCCTATCATGGTCGTCTGAAACACTGGACGTTCTTCCGAACGCAATTGGTGTCTAACAGCTTTATCAATGTCATCGAGGCTTTGCTTCGAACCGTCACAGCCTGTCTGAATGGTATTAGAGGACCGATCTACCAGAGATCTCCAGAGAGAGATGCCAAAGATAGGCTAATGGCTGAACGTATGAAGGACCGTTTGACAACACCGAATGGTTTAGCTCAGAGAGTCAAGACAGATCCGGATCTATCTAGACGGGCAAGGTCCGAGTTTGTCAAGATGGATGCATCTTCCGTACTGTTTCCCCGTCTCGATCTTGATTACTTGAGAACCATTACGTGTGGAACGTATCAGATATCTCTGGCTCCTGGTTACATCGCCGAACATTTAAGTGATGACGGAGACTATGAGGTGTGGCTTTACCAGCACTCCCCAGACCTTCTCCGATGTCAAATACATTCTCGACACAAAAGCCAAACGAAATATAACGTTTGGATACGGTTCACCGTTTCACCCGATGTTGAGGCCCCAATAAAGGACTACTACTGCCAGTGCCCAGTTGGAGAGAGAACGATGGGAATGTGTGCGCACATCTCCAGTATCTTGTACTACCTTGGGTATTACAGGACGCTGGAAAACCCTCGACCATTACAACCACAGGTAAAGAAATTCCGACAAAACTTGAAATAGTTTTCCATGCGGCAACGGAGTGCATATGTCGAAAGTATGTTTGGGGCTCGATATGAAAGATCCCCGTTACCATGTGACTAACCAAACTTATAAATATAGGTATTATACAATCGCCCGTAGCTATGAACACTCCCGTAAATGCGAAAACCAACCAAAATCATAAGGAACACGTTTTGTTTGTTGTTCTGTCTATTTGTCAGCCAATGTCTTCAACCACGGGGACTTGTGAAGTAGCCATCTTGGATTTTTATTATGAAAAAGTGTTTCTCTCAATTTTTTTTTGATATCTGTGTACATATTCTCAACATACCGAGCAGATACTCTCGTTTTTTTGTTAATTATCTAAAGAAAGTCGAAAATCGGCAATTCAACTGTAGGCTAACTCAATCCAGCATTTGAAAATGTTCCACCACTTACATTTTGATGATTTTTCCTCTCATCAATAGCATATTACGTACTATTTAATAGGATAAAAAAATGGTTTGCATCCAACGCCCATAAAAGGGTGTATTTTCTAAAAAACACAGTTTTTGTGGTTAAAATGTTATCATCGAAAATGGCATTTTTGAGATTGTTTCTTCCATAAAACAGCCAAATGGCGCGATGGAAACATGATTTTTTGTCACAATCATGCCATGAATGTATTCTTTACAGTGACCATCATTTGATTAGATTTTCATTAATATTTGACATAACATGCAAATTTTATCAACACTTAGACAGCTTCTGAAAGGTACAACTTTGAGGAGCCATAAAAAACAAACCAAGTGACCTAAATCTTTATACTTTATAGATTTGTGACCACAACGGCATGGGCAATGCACCACCAACAGGAAATTTGAATCAGAGAAGGGGCCGTTTTGGAAACCGGCCCTTTGTATGACAAAGAATGTATCTGACCTATAAGAGATAAGAAATTCTTTTCTTTTCTAGGAATAATAAAATGTACGTAAATATTTATCAGCACTAAAGTGACTTGTTCGCAATATGATAAACTAATCCTTAATCTTTACAGGTAGAGCTAATTTGTATGTTTCTATGATTAAGGAAAACTCATCGATGGTTCTTATCATATATGGCTAGCTTTTATGCCTTCTGTATACACTTGACAACGCTGAAGGCACTACAACAAATGTTGATTTTACAAAGTGATGATGTGGTTCATTTCATTTCATCAAATTTTATTGACAACATGTCGTAGTCAATTGGATTGAATAACAGGCAAAGCCTATATAAATTCTCTCCGTCAAATGGCCAAAGTGGAATAAACAATGAGACATAATATTTTAGACATGTTGCAAATGAAAAAATTAACACAAAATAATTCATATTAACACACGGCTAAGGGGAAGTAACTCATGAAGGAAACATCTCACACACCTCATGCACACTTACACACACATACAAGTACATGTACAAATACATTTATTTCAGCATTTATATACACTATCCTAGACAGATAATGGCAGGCTTAGACCAAAAGTCCATGTGCATATATTGCACAGGTCACTGCTACCAACAACTGTTACAATTAAAAATAATAAATTCATTTAATACATATAGAGTGTAATTATTTACAATGTCAAGATAAGTACACGTTATAGACAGTAGATGATGTGGTTGTGGGAAAACATTTTTTTTCACATAGAGTTGGTAGTACATTAACTTATAAAATTCGCGAATAACACAGCCATGGCTACCAGGTACATGTATTTCGCAATCTAGTCTCTTTTGTGTTCTTGTGAATACTGTATTTAGTTGGGCTGTCGAAAGATACATGACAACAAATGTCATGCAATTGCTTAATCCTGATTATGGTAAATAAGTATAAAAATACGATGCATAATGTGAAATTTCAAACAGGATAGAGCATCAGAATTTTAATGTGACTTTAATTTACGGTAAGACTTAATATATAATATATTTATATATATAAAGTCGAACCGTCCTGTAAAGGGTTAACTCTACTCATTTTGAAGTCGGTCTTTTTATCTTGTTTTTTTTCTATACTTACTCTCTAAACATGGAATTTAATCTTTTTTATTATATATTTCTATATATTCAGCAGTTTACCAATCATATTACATTATTTGGTATCACGGATTTGCTAAAATTGTCATTTCGCGTGATATTGTTTACCCTAAGATTTCACGATTTACGATAAAAAGGGACTACATTGATTTTAACTACAGTGGTTGTTTTCTTTGCCGAAAAATTGTTTCCGCGAAAATCGCAAAAATAATAATCATAAGTGTCATCTTATTTCAACGTTATTATAATACAGGTCACTAAGTGCACCCATATGGGAAACACTTATCCCACATGGTCATTCACGTGGAACACGTGTATCTTTCATAAGCAGAGGTGGGAGAAAATATGATATATTCTATAACGAATTTTTATTTTTTGACAACCCATCCTATGTAGAATCCAAGGGATACAGGCTCAAAAGTCACTGCATATAAACACATTGACCATCAACCCAGTGGATATATTGGATAAATTACCAAGAAATACACATTTTGTAAAATTTCAGATAAATGATATAGAAACGTTGGGGAACATATAGTTATTACTATCTTTTTATTGGTGTTGATTCTCTTAAAAATCATGATACTATATAATAATTTGAACAGGACTTACAGTAGTAATCATACATTCCAGGGTTAGGGTTAGGGTTAGGGTTAGGGTACTAGAGATGTTGTGAAGATAAATACAAAATTATCTGCACAGTGACAATATAAATATAAGCATCACTTTCAATGTAAAAGTTTGGTCGTGAGTGCTACATGTATTACATGTCAAATCAATTAGTTTGACGAATATAGTCGGATATATTTATATAAGATTTATATGTTGATATCAGTGCTGAATACTATACGTCCATTTGATAGAGTATTTTAGGTTAAAATGATCATGATTAGCAGTCGTCCTACTGTTATTATAGCGTGGATATATCAAATATGATATAAAACGCATTTAATTTTCATTTCCATTTCCACATCTACATGCTGGTGTGTCATTCAGATGATTCATATACAAAATACTAATCCGGTTGACAGCATGATTTTAGCTGACAAAGTATAATATCAAAATGTCTTGTCCCATAGTATCTAAATGAGGTTGAGAATTATTTTGTGTTATTTACTTTATCAGAATTGATTTTAAATTGTTGTAGCATTTAAAGTTTCTGCCGAGGGAAGGTTATTGAAATAATTTTCGGTTCTGCAAAGTTGGTGAATGAAAATACAGCTATTATTAGTAGATATCGTACATTTACATCATTGTAAAGGTATGGTTTAATGATGTCTTCGAAGTACTTTTGAATTTTGTACATAAGTACTAGTTGTTTATGTTTTCGCCTACAACAAAGTACTTCAAGTCCAATTTCTGCATAAAGCGTGTTATGCAATCCTGTGATAATTCGTAATACCTCTAGCTGGATTGATTCTAGAATATTTTTATTTGGGTTACTAAAGTTGTCCCTAATAAATCCCCATATCCAAGTAGATTATTGGTTTTATAAAAAAGGAATATATTATTGTAAGACGTTTTGTCTATCCAATTAGTATTTCTCAATATATTTATTCTTGTATTGGCTAGGTCATAAATATTGTTCATGTGATATGTCCAGTTATCATCACTACAAAAAGGTGAGCTAAAGTGCTTATGACTTTGTTATTCAGCATTACCAAACAAGACATCCGGATGACTTGGTTCCCTTTCCTTGAGAAAATAACAGATTCAGTTATCAGCGAATTAAATTTGATATCCCATTTGTGTGCCTATGCATAAACAGAACCTAGAATATTGGTTAATTTCACTGCAATTTTGTCCTCTAAGAAGAAAGCACGACGAAAACCCCCGAATTTAGAGAAGGATCGTATAGTTGTCATCACTAACGGTCATTCAAAGGGAATCAAAGACCAGTTGTCTTGTGAAGTCTCCGACAAGTACGGAAATTCATGGTTATATTTTACCGTTTGATTGCAATGTATCCCTTGTTCTTTTAGTCGCTTTTAAAAGGATTAAGCTTTAATGTTGTCCTTGTGTGCTGACCCAACGCTTCATCTCAGTCAGTGTGTTTATTATCATTGGTATACTTGCTTAATTTAAACAGTGTGCATTACAATCGATACTAGTAAGTATATTTGGAACAATCCCTAATATGTCCCATATAAAACCATAATGAGAACGTTGGACATGGATATGTAGTCTGTATACTACACATACTTCATATACTCCCAATTGCTGCCACTTTGTCATTGTTAATTCATAAGTTGTTAAAATATAATCAGGTGAAAGTATCAGAAGTACCATTTGACGTGTATTGATGTGCTAGAAATGAATCTTGACGTCTTGATGGTTAAGTAAACATTTAATGTTTGGACACATTTATTAATGTAATGTTAAGAATATTACAGAATTTTCTGATTCTTTTTTTATATCAAATTAGAACACAATGCTTCATACTCACTAGTGTACATCGATCAAGAGATATAAATTACCTGTCGCTATTATAATGTGTCGAATATATAGCATACGTGATTGGATATACACAAGGTATAAATGTGTATATAATAATTAAAAACTGTATTAAACACTCATATTTTTTATTGACACGACACACATATTAAACACGACGGAAGTCCTTTTTAATGGTTCGCAAACACTTTTAATGGCGGGCACTGTCTTCAGTGGTGCACGGTAATATATTGTAGCATAAGCTGACCTGTAATATAAAAACAAAAATCGTTACGCAATATCCACTTAAACAGTACGAATTTTTTTCTAACAATATTTTAATAATATATTTAACAGATTAATAAAGACTAACCGAACAAACAAACAAACAAACGAGATCCAAAATTAAATCCATAACACAAGTTGGATATTGGAACTCTAAACAAGATGAAAGAAACGTTAATATTAAACAAGAGATCCCAGAGGGAATTTGGCGCCCAACACTGTACCATCTTCATTACTTTTTTTGTCAGATCAATCTTTTCTCTTCTTTTCTCTAATCTGTTTGATCGAGTCATGTTAACAGTAAATGCACCCTGAGGTAACTTTTGATCTAAACTTAATACTGATGTGTATGAAAGACTACCTTCAAAGTGAGTTTGTCATTTCACATATTAACTAGTACAGTACTTAATGGGAAAGAAATAGAATCGATTATTGCAATATTAGAAAGATCTGTTTAGTTCTTCCTTTAGCCAGTTGTTTTTTATGATCAGTCTCAAAATACAACATGCACACCGAGGGACCAAGGGGAACCTACATATATAATTTGAGGAAAGATCCCTCAAGTTATTCCTGAGAAATAGTACTAACAAACCTTTAATGTCAAAAATCGTCTAGGGCTGCCTGTCTGCCATTTTGTTTATCTGATCAGTCTTAAAAGTATATATACACACGTAAGGACCAAGGGGAACCTACATATCAGATGTGGAAAAGATCTCTCCAGTACTTCCTGAGAAATAGCAATATCAAACCTTCATTGTCAAAATCCAAGATGGCTGCTTGTCGGCCATGTTGTTTATCTGAACAGTCTCAAAAGTTGCCCTACACAACTAGGGACCAAGGGAAACCAACATATAACATTTGAGAAAGATCTCTCCACTACCTCTTCTTGAGAAATAGCGATAACAAACCTTCACTGTCAAAACCCAAGATGGCTGCCTGTCGCCCAGGCTGTTTACCTGAATAGTCTCAAAAGTTGCCCTGCACAACTAGGGACCAAGGGAAACCAACATATAAAATTTGAGAAATATCTCTCCACTACCTCTTTTTGAGAAATAGCGATAACAAACCCTCACTGTCAACATCCAAGATGGCTGCCTGTCGGCCATGTTGTTTATCAGATCAGTCCATAAAAATGCTTTGCATAACTAAGGACCAAGGGAAACCTACATATACAATTTGAGAAAGATCCTTCTGGTACTTTGTAAGAAATACCGATAACAAGAATTGTTTAAGGACAGACCACGGACCACGGACGCAGGGTGGTTTGATTAGCCACCATCAGATGATGGTGGGCTAAAAGGGAAAAAAACAACATTTATATGTTTGGAAGACGCCAGTTAAGGGAAGGGTTTCGTCAAGGCGATTGTTACATAAAGTGAAGACATACAATTGTATTAAAATATTTCAGATTGTCACCGTGTTAGCATAGTTAGAAATGTATGATCGCTATTTTGTTTTCATTAACAAAATATTGGGTGAGGGAATTCTTGAACGTTGTTTAATTTTGTGAATAGTAACATAGTTCATCTCATCTCCTAAGCAAACTCTTTAGCTATAAATTTCCATTTAAGTCGCCAATTTCCAATAATGATTTAAAATAATCACCAGAAATATGAAGTTCTGAATTAAAAAAAAAACCAGTACATAGCCTTTGTACTGCAAAATGTTGTCATTTTGTCCCTTTACGACTTATTTGCAATACAAATGACAA
Source organism: Mizuhopecten yessoensis (assembly GCF_002113885.1). Lineage (NCBI taxonomy): Eukaryota > Metazoa > Mollusca > Bivalvia > Pectinida > Pectinidae > Mizuhopecten > Mizuhopecten yessoensis. The sequence continues at coordinate 32,572 of NW_018405448.1, forward strand.
AAGATTAACACTGTCTGGAGTGTCCGAATGTTTTGTAGATTTATAGCAAAGGTGCTGACTATTTTCTTACGCGCAATACCTTTTTGTAGATGTGATAACCTGTTCAGGACGTCACTTGGCGCAAGCAGACATTCTTGTTTTGAGAAAAATACATTCTAGAATGGGAAAATACATTCTTGAATGGGAAAATCCATTGTAGAATGGGAAAATATATTGTAGAATGGGAAAATACATTGTAGAATGGGAAAATACATTCTAGAATGGGTAAATACATTCTAGAATGGGTAAATACATTCTTAAGTTGTTCTGAAGTCTTTTTAACTTCTACAAGTGTATTATCATACAACCCATGATAATGAATTGTCCATGCTACCAGTAGGTGGTTTAATATAATACATGAGTGATAAATGTTATATACTACCTATCAATCGTCAATTCACTTTAGAGAACTTGGAATAACATTCATTGTTATATATTTACGTTTGCTCTAACAATTTGATGACAAAAATAAAATTATCTTCATTATGATTTTGAGCTCATCTGGTCCGAAGACTATGGTGAGCTAGCTTATGCTGTACCGCAGCGTTCGTTGTCTGTCTGTCCGCCATTTTCCTCTAAATCACTACTAGTCCTGAACAGCTTTATGGATTTGACTAAATTTGATCAGGAGCATCCTTAGGCAAAGGGGACTAACTATTGTATAAATGGAGGGTATGGTCCCTCTGGGTGCAGAGGGTTGGACCCAATAGGGAATTTGAGGTTTAAAACTTCAAAATCCTTCTTCTGTACTATTTTAGGTAATTTTCTAAAAATTTGGCCAGAAGCATCCTTGGGCAAAGGGGACTCAATTTTGTATAAACAGAGGGTGTGGGCCCTCTTGGTGAAGAAGAGTAGGGCCCGATAGGGCAATTTGAGGTTTAAATCTTTAAAATCCTTTTTCTTCTGTACTATTTGAGGGATTTTATTTAAGTTTGGCCTGGAACATCCTTTGGTAAAGGGGACTCAATTTTGTATAAACCGAGGGTGTGGCCCCTCTTGGTGTAGAGGCATGGGGCCCAATAGGGATATTTGAGGTTTACATATTTAAAATCTTTCTTCTGTACCATTTGAGGGATTTTATCTAAATCTGACATGGAACACCTTTTGGCAAGGGGGATCCAATTTAAAGTGAGAATGTGCCCCTCTCTCCCTTGGGGCAGAGGGGCAAGGCCCAATAGGGGGACACATTAATAAATCATTAAAAATCTTCTCCTTTTGTATGATTTGAGAGATTTCAAACAAACTAAGAACATCCTTGGGCAAACGGGACTTAATTTTATGTAAATAGAGGGTTGCTTTTAGGGGTCATAAAGAAGGAACCTAATGAGAGACAGAGTCAATATTTGGAAATAGTTGTTATATGTAATAGGAATAATTTTCCAGGTGAGTGATACAGGCCATATAAGCCTCTTGCTTTAATAATTATTATTGAAAGATATCCTGATTATAAACAATCTGATATTGAGAAGTGTGTTATCGGTAAGAAGGTTGATGGAAGCTCAAACAGAATCACGTATTGCACAACTCATTATGAATAGATTATTCATAAAGAAATGAAAACATCACCAAAGTAAGAGTTTAAATATCATTTTATATTCACAGAGTAAGAACACTATTTTTGCACTTGAGGAAACTTCAAGCAGAAATTAATTTACCTGAATGGAGTTTGGCACAGCTGTGAAATAGACTTGTGCCTGGGAGCTAACATCTCCTGACCAAGGGACAGCCACAGTATCTTACTTGTAGGTGAGTTCTGTGTATTAATTTACCTGAATACCTGCTGGACAGATGAGGGAAAAGGCAGGATTAATTACCCTTACACAAGGTGAATACGATTAGGTACAGCTATCAGAATCCCATGTGCCCAGAGGTGAATAGTCAAAGCCCATATTTTCGGGTAGATAATAAATTGAAAAGAACATAAGTCGGTGGGTGGTCACATTGCCCTAGTATACTTGCAGTTCCCTGAAATTATTGTTTATAATGGTGTACGAGAATAAGATGTTCAATTGCATTGGTTAATCATAATGTATTTCATTTGTATACCATTTTACCCACAGGTGTTTATACCCAACCGTGAAATTTGTGTTTGGGCGGGGAAGGGGTAATATTTGTATAAAAAGAAATCAAAGTGTAAGTTATGTTTTTCTTTCTTTTCTAATTTTTCCTAAAAGCATGTAACTTTTTTAGACTTTATAAAAAGGTGTCTATAAAAGAATCAAGTAAGTAAAATAATTTTTGCACAGTGATGTATCTATTTTAGTACAACATATATGTTCCTATGATGGAACTTATGAAGTATATGGACATGTACTAATAATTTCACAGGTTATCACTCTTTATATTTATAATATATTAAAGCATACATGAACGTTTTTTTAATATTTTTAAGCATCACTTTAGATATATACATTTTTAAAGTCATTTTTTGAGCGGCTAGGCAGAAAGAAATTCATATAATTATTATAAACTAAACAAACTTATAATATTATACATTATTAGACGGCATACATACTACAGTTAACCCAAATGGATACTGGATGCTAGGAAAATGAACATTATGAATTTAATGTTTAATTCTTTTATTGAACCCAAAAGCCTCGAGTTGGTGGGAGAAATGCCCAAGCACCCTGCCAAAATACCATTTTCCTACACCATTGCTCCATTTTGCATTTGCACCAAAACATTTATATACTATATCTATATATTTTTACTAAGTGGAAGCAGATGAAAACATGATTGTTTTTCATGAGCAATGTGAATGAAACAGGAAAGCTACAGCCAACAAAACACAATTTTAAGCTTGAATAAATTGAAATATGTATATATTACATGGTTTAGCATATAAGAAAAGTGAATACCTTACATATATATTTATCCAGTGAATATACCCATGTCATATATTTTTGCGTATTAACCTATGTAAAATGACCTATCAGCCCTGTGATTGGTTGTAAGTTTTAATTGTGACGTCACGCCTAGGACAAGTACATGACGTCACAGACTTACACACTGGAGTTAAAATGGCGGCTTTTTACATTTCAAGGTTTCATAAAAAATGTTGTTTTACACGAATAAATGCCACAAATCTTGATTATGTGATAAAAAGGATCTTGCATGAGTGTTTCCATTTCATATGAGATTTATGAAACTCGTAACAATTTTTCATTTTAGCTCGCCAGAAACTCGTTTCATAAATCTCATATGAAATGGAAACTCATGTAAGATCATATATATATGTGATTCCTTCACGGACAAAACGTTAAGCAGTTAAAACTTGTAAAGTCAATTATAGTAAAGTTCATGATAACAAGTTTGATTTATATATTATTTTGTATAGACCTTGCAAATTTGACATTACTTGCATTAGGAATATAGATGTCCCTGGCACAGTTGCAGCCTCTCCTTTTAGTTAACATTGGGGACACGGGCGAGAAGACTAGGATAATGCCCGCGGGCAATGACGGTGGACGTGTTATTTGTTAGGGTTGTACTTAATTTAGTGTTCATTTAAATAATTGCTCCATCCTGCAACAGGCACCCGAAAATTCTAGTGATGCGCAGAGTGTATCACTAGACGTTTTAAGGGTTGTTCATCAAAATGATATCACTCATCATGTCATATCAATTATACCTGATGCATCCCCTCTCTATTATTACGTAGATGACGTACTAGTATACATTGCCACATACTTTATGGTGAATATAATGGTGATATGGCTGCAAATTATATTCATTTCATCTGATTGTTAACACGGACTTGGATAGCGCTGACAAGAACGGATTCAGATATCTTCAATAAGATCCATCAGTTTGGAAATATATGATATCAAAGTTTTACTTTTACATATAAATTACTATTTTTACCTTTATTAAGTAAAACTTTGATATTACACATACATTTCAAAACTGATGAACCTTACATCGGTAAATTGAAGATGTTAAAATGAACTACGGACAGGCCATAGTCCAAAAATTTAGGCATTTAGAGGAGTTTAATAGTGCATTATTTGAGTATAAAGTAAAACTTTGATATTCAGAACTGACACTGGTTTTAAATTCTGTATATGGATATCCCATTCAAACTAGCGGAAACTGTATATGCAATTCTCAGACACTGGCGTCAGTTTTTGCATACTTAATACTTTTAATATTATTTTAATAATTATACATAATATTACATGTACATTGTAATAATGATAGATAGTGTCTCGTTAGCCGAATCGGCTGGACATTAACCATATACCCACACCCACTGACACACCTGGCCCCTGCCTGATTGATTGATTGATTGATAGGTTTTACGTCCGTTTCACTACCGAGTAGTTCGATATCCAGCAGACGATGGCCCCTATCCCCTGCCTCGCCCTAATTAGTTACTAGTCCGAGCCACCCAGTATGCCGATATGTGTGATCTGTTATTTGTAGAGTGGACGGTCGAGACCTACCCTCGGTTGCCTCGGTAGCCATGATCGCTAACGCTTACAGTCATTACTACTGTGTGCAACGAAGCGTGACCTTCAGACCACTCGCTATCCCCAGACTTTAGTTTCGAGCCCCAGCGGTGATAGAAAAAGAGAGTGATGTCAGATAGGAGTCACTCCCTACCCCTCCATGGGTTTTCCTCCACCACGAAAACAGCATTTGTTCCCTGCATGAGCGGCGTCGTAATAAAAGCTCTACAGAGCTTATGTTTGATGTTGGCAATGTACACGACGATAAATATAGATAATTCACTTCAATATAATGGCAAAACGTGTTATTTTTATACACATGTATCTATACTAGTCAAGTCGGATTAGTGTGTAATTCCGAATATTGTGAAATGTCCGAACTCTTAGGTCAGAAATTGGTGGATGGATTCATTACATAATCACTATATCTTCACATTAATTTGTCTTGAATGTTTAATTCATTGTCGTGGTTTATACCAGAAAATTTCTGAAATAAGTCTTATTGTAGTGGAGATTTAAAACGGACCCTATTCCATGAGCTCACTATATCACAGCAGTATTTGTAATTCAGATTGTATACAGGAAAACTGTTTGAAAATTGGCAAATATACGTATGAAAATATAGATTAGTCTTATAGCAGTATTTATAATTCAGTAATCTACGAAAATAGTTTTTATTGGGCGTTTTCCGCCGAATTTGCACAATTCTTCACATTAATTTCTTAAAGAAGTCTTACTGATTTATACTTTAAGAAATATCACTGGGCGAGTATAACTATATGCACTGAACTAGATTGCTATCTAAGTCCGTGCTATATGTAACATTTTAACTGTTCTAGCAATCTAGTTCCGTGCATATAGTTATACTCGCCCAGAGATATTTCTTACAGTATAAATCAGAGACATATATCTATGTCTCTTAGTAAATGTCTGTTTAGTTTTGGACATGAAACTTTATTAGTCTTCGAACTTGGATATTGACAGATATTACGATGCTCTCACGACTACTGTAATGCATTGTGTATACAAAACAATAAAATGCATATGGATAGATACATTTCTATTTGGTTGAATGTTTCAAGATCGTAAGGAAGTGGCATAATCAGAGACGACACTGGCTGAATGTAATGTTTGCTGTATATGCAATTGAAGATATTTTTTTAAGGAATCACAAGGGAAATTAAACAACGTCGTATAATGCAAAATAAAAATAAAAATTAGAAACACGATAGAGAATTTAAATGTAAAATTTAAAACCAGTTTTTCTCAGGTTAAGTCTTAACATACACCACATAATTGATTCAGTGTAACATAATTTTTCACGTGTCCACATGCCCTAACATAATATTTTGCACTTTTGAAGTATTCATCGATGAGAAGCTTCAGGTTTCGTATTCCGTTTCAAACCTTCTGGTTTAAAATTGCCTTGTATGATATCACTGTCATCTACTAAAGGTCTACTCAGTTGGAGCATTTTTTATTCAGAAATATTTTATTAGTTATCAAAACTTACAAACACTATACACTAAGTTTGATAACGCGTGATGGTGACACATTTGTAAAACTAAAAATTTATCTTATTCATTCTGAAGTAAAAATAAAATAAAACTGACAGTCTGGCCGAATCCTTAAAAACTCGCTGGTTATGAATTGGCATTTAACAAGACTGCGTATTAACTGGACAGAGAAAAAATGAATGGTTAACCGATAATTTCGGCTTGTGCTATATTATTTGATATTGCAATAAAGGACAAAGCACATTTTCTGACTGACTGACATACATCAAAATATTAATATCAACAAACATTATTTTGATCTTATGGCTTCAATATCTGTACCGCATTTTAAATTGTGAAAGCTGCGCTGGCAGTATTTAGAGTGAGTATCGAACTATACTATTAGATTGTTTCAGCTTAAAATGATACGTATTGATATGTGCTGTATAGTGCACAAGCTTATATTGAAACGTTTTATTTGCCAGCACCTCGCCGATATATCTTTGCTCGTACCTCACTGAAGATGATGAAACCGGGATTATGAAACAGACTTAAGTCTATGACAAAATTTGAACTTAAGTTTGAAGTTTTGACCTAGCTAAGATCACAATCGTAAGTGGATCATGAAACGTGCGCCGAATTGCGTATTTACGGTATTTATAGGAACTCTTCAACGCGGGAAACTACGTTGTTGTCGGTAAACATAAAACAAAATGGCTAAGAGGAAGACTACAGAGGATATTGGGCGAATTTACTGGATTTCGGATTACGAAGTTGTTTTTGGAGCAAGAAATGGTCAACAATTAAAGACTACTGTTCCAAAGGCTGGATGACACAGTCGAAAAAGAAATGCAGTGTTGCGAACAGCCTGACTACTCGAAAGTTCCCCGATGTGTTGACAAAATTTACAATGCAAAATTCCCATCACAATACCCTTTTGCACACGTTTATCAAATTATTGTGTCGTTGATTTAGTTTGTATAAAGTCTCGAGTAAGTTTGTGCACGTGTTACACTTTGAGAACTGTACTATCTATCTGTTTAATAGTCTACCTGGCGAATATAAGTCCCGAAACTTCTTTCATGATGTTACCAAAGGCCAAACGACCTGAAACCCCAAGAGGTTTAAATTTCGTAGCTTTAACATCTTTATCATAATCAATGCACTAATCACATTTACAGTACTACAACGTATTTGACCTTTTTCGTACAAGAATTATTTTTGTCTCAAGAATTCATATAATTCTCAAATGTTTGAAAATCAAGATCAGAGGAACAGACTCCTATTGAAGAAATTTATATTTCTACACTTAATCTAAGTGGAAGAGGGAATCATACAGCCTACAGTATACTAGAAGGATAATGGTGATGATGTACATCAGATATTGAAATTCCCTGTCTGTCAGACTTAGATCATAAATGTTTGCCGAAACATGTCATTACATGTACATCATACATGTACATTTTTTATAATTAAAGAAGACTGTGTTAAAAGGTATTTTTATAAACAGGAGTTAATATTTGCTTGTTTTAGACACTCTAGATAACAAGTTAGGAATTATTTGAAGAGTGAGGAATAGGGTTCATAAAATTCGTCTTCTCCCCTACCCTTATTTTGAGTAACAAATGTTGGTGTATAACCATAATATATTATAAATATTGAGATACGATACAATTTGCAGGTAAAACATTTAGTACACAGGAATAATCCTGGAGGGGGCCATATGGGGCCACTGACCCTTCAAAAATGAAATCGACCCTTCCATGTGAAATTTTTCTTTTAATTTTATATAAAAGGCTCTTCTTAATTTTGATAATTCTTATTTCTTATATTATGGTTTAAGGGAAATAATGAAAAAAACCACAGACATCACTTTCGGATAATATAAATGTTTCAATTAGTGATGAGATGAAGTCATGAGTCAATGGCAAGGACAAAATGATCTTTTTACATTTGAGATATATATTTAATTGAAATTGACAAAAAAAAGTTAAACTTGCATCTTTATCTCATATGATGTTTATGAATTTCACAGTCAATATATGAATGCCAGTATCATGCAAACCTATCCTCAACCATACCAGTTTACACAAAAATATTACTTTTGTATTTTCAGTTCATATTTCAGCTAAAATTGTCCCAGTGTTACCAGTCTGCTATCATATTTGGGGCCACATTGCAGCAACAGCTTCACCAGACGTGTAGGACATCAAAGAGGAAGCAGTCATAATATCTTTAAGACAGTCAGTTGTCAGAGGACATTTTCAGCATAAATTAGGATCCATGGAATCTCATCCCGGAGTGTGTCAAACAAGTGAAAATTGTATACATCTCCTAAATTCCTTCAAATAGAATACTCTTCTATGGTTACTAAGCTGTGGTGTATACTCAGCAAATAATGAAAGGTTAACATGTTACCTTGCAGAACACCAGAATAATATTGATCATAATTTGTCGTTTTAGTGGCTAGTGAGTTTGGTAGGAATATATGCATTGATGAGCAGTATTTAAAATTATATAACTGGATAGTTTAAAGCGCAGTATACCCTCTCAAAACCCTTTCCAGATGAAAATTCACGAGAATTTTTGCTTACCTCTGTTATCCATCTGTCTGGTGTCAACGTTATACGTTAGACAACTTCTTTCGAATTACCAAAAGGCCAAGGATGTTGATATTTTGGTGGTGAGATGTTGAGATGAATGACCTTGGCTTATATTCAAGGTTGCAAAACACAGGAGTGCCTAGGGTGGGGATATTAAGCAATTAACATGCTAGAACGAGGGGATATGATGTATGTGGAAATGAATGACACTGACTAGCCTTCAAGGTCACAGGTCAAATGTGTAAAATCCTTTAAAATAAATTACTATATCTGAATATCAAAGAAACCTTGGGTGATGATATTTAGCCAATAACATACTGCGATGAAAGGTTATAAAAATATTCAAATGAACTTGAATGACCTTGACTCAATTTTAGAGTGACAATATGTTAAAATTGTAAATCATCTTCTGAATAATCAAGAAACCTAGGGTGATTGCATCTAGGCACTCGCATGCTATGATAATGGACTGTCTAGTTTGTTCAAATGAATGATCTTGACCCAATTTCAGGACCGTATGTTTAAATTTGTTAAACATTTAATTGACTTCTAAGTAATAAAAGAGGCTGGCTGAAGTTCATGACATTTTCTGATGTAGGTTAAAGGTTTAAATCAATACGATGTGCTTGAAGTGAATAAATGGCTATAACAACCATCTTAGTTCAGATAAAAAAAAAATGTTCAAGTCTTCCAACAAAGTTTCACAAAGATAAAAAAGGTGTAGAGCAATAAGATCTGCCAAAAAGCCCCCAAACATGCATAGTCTGATTTAACTTTCTTATACTCTTTTTGATACACATTTATTTTTTCCAACAGCTTGAAAAATTCAAAATAAAATTTCAAGTGAGCTATCAAGGACCCTGGGCCTCTTGTTTGTGAATAAAGTGAATAAATCTCTTTGCAAATTATGTATTTAACCAGTAGGTAGACTAATTAAGTTATTCAAAGTGACTATGTACCTGTATTTAAGCATTCATGTTTTGATATTTTAGATTTTTTTACTATTCCTTAAGTATATATATATATATCTTTAGTCACATTGTTACGTAATATTTTGGCTCAAATTTCCTTACAAATGTGTAATCTTTCTAAAAATAAATTCATACCATAAGGATATCGCATATTTTTCATTGAGTTGTTACAGACTCTAAGCCATAATTTCATTTTTAGCTCACCTGCCCGAAGGGCAAGTGAGCTTATGCCATGACTCGGCGTCCGTCGTCCGTCCGTCCGGCGTCAATATTTTACTTTAAACAACTTCTTTTCAATAATCAAAAGACCCAGGGTACTGGTATTGTAGCGTGCTGGGATGAAGAGCTACCAGGTTTGTTCAAATGAATGACCTTGACCTACTTTCAAGGTCACATGGGTCAAATGTCTTCAAATCGTCAAACAGCTTCTCCTCAATAACCAAAAGACTTCTTCTAAATAACTAAAAGGTTCTGGGTACTGATATTGGGCCTGTAGTTTGTTATAAAAGCATACCTAGGCGAGCGATGCTGTTCTCCAACAGATCTTGTTTGCTACAGCAATGGTACATAATTTATTTTACTCTTGTATATATCCAGACGCGTGTCAGACGCGTGTCAGACGCTATACTCGTCAAGTGGCTATTCAATTATGGCCTTTGGTTGAAGTCGACACCTGAATTTATTGACCTGAGAAAAGATATATTAACCGAGGACGCAGTGCATTCGTTTGGAGACACGTCATAATTCTGTGTTTAAACAGTCCTTCAACAAAAATCACACGCTCCAGGTCAATATCGTTTTTTATCGGTGGATACGGGGAATATTATGATTTTTTTTTAATAAAAACTGATTTCACCTGTATACCAATATCATTAGTACTATAAATGTGCTGAAAATCTGTTTGAAATATATGGTGATTTCATATTTTGAGTAGTCCCATGATGATGTTCAGTTGTTATGTACATGTATTAATATAGTGCCATATTTAGCCAAACTCTTGTAACTTATGTTGTGCTTGTTTTGACCAATACAATGTTGAATTATCCTCTCAAATTATGTTAATTTTCTATTCAATTAAATAGTTCCACATTGTTTATCATGTTTGTCTATAACTGCAGTTATTGATATTCATTTTTATCAAAAAGACAATGAGCTGATATCTATTGAGATAAAGAAGCAAATTATGTTGAGGAGTTGTGGAAAATGTTTTTATGACACCGTCAATTGATTCACACTATTAAGCCGACATTAGCAAGAGTTTCATTTTCTAATTGAGTGCCATTCCTTCAGTGCCTTTTACTTAAACACCCGATATCTTTCCAAAATCCCTTTCAAAGGTCTTGGTCAATTCATTCTTGGATTGAAACTTGGCTGTTTATTTTGGTATTCTTCTTATTGCAATATCAATAATAAGATGTATGTGTTTTTCAATTAGAACTGTAACAGATCAATTGATTTTTTTTTTCAAATGTTGATCTAATTATGTTGCTAGCAAACCATCCCTATATAAGTACGTGTATTGGGGTAAATAATAATATTTGTTTAAATCTCCCGATGATCTCCAAGAATTATGACATGTACGCCTTTTGAGCAAGCTTGTTGCGGCTGGTATTACATAGAAATTATAATTATGGAAATATACTTGTTGCTTTAAAAGAATATTTTCTCAGATATCCATGGAATAGTGTGCTATGATATATCTTGAAAGATTATGAATATCTATGAGATCATGGTTGTTCTATCAGTCTTTATGATATTTTTCTTTCTCTCAGTTTTTACAGTTAATACATGTATATTGACTTCAGCAAGGTTAGGCCCTGGGTGTGATTATTTGATTGTCTGAGCCTCGGTGTGATTATTTGGTTGTCTTAGTAACGGTTTGACAACTAAAACAAATTGCCTATTTGGTTGGAGATTTCTGTGTCTTACTCTCCAGGTAGGGGAATATTTTCTATTATTAATCAACACATCATATTTGTTTATAGTCCATAGACAAGAAACTATTCATAAAAGTTGAAGGCCAGACACGGTTGATCAGTTTCCTCAAATATTGTAAAACTGAATGTCTTACAATTCTTTCATTAATCTTAATCCTGTCAGGACATGCTGACTGACTATATTCAAATAATATATTGCAAATTCAGGTTAAATAACAAGTAATAATACAACTTGATAAAAACAACGGCAAGAAGGTAATTATTCTCCAAGCAATGTATGATTATTAAAATAAAGAATAATTTAGGCTAGAAGGAACAATACATGATTACGTCTTCGTTTCAATCGCAGTACGGTGAGCATTGTGATTTCGCAAATGCTGGATACATTTCGAGAGCGTTTATTAGTTGTATATTACGGCCGTCAATAATGCGGCGCTGCAGTCGTATTGTTTACAACACCGGAACGGTTGAAGTTCAAGCGAACGTCTGTTTGCAGTAGAACTAGGTCTATTACATATTATAAGTATTTTTTTAAAAGGGAGGTACACGTCTACAATAAAATGAGACGCAATATTAACATTTCAGCATGTCTTCCTGTGAATGTGATTGATGCAGCGGCAGGACGGATTGTCAAACGAGCTGAGCAAACGAGTGTAGATTTCGATGATCTTGTTGAATTACTATGTGGCCCGCCTCAAGATGGTCATTTGAATCAATAGCACGTTTGTAAAACTCTCCATCCGTCCTCATTTAACTGGAGGATTTTAAAAGTAAATGTATTCCTTTTTCTCAATTAAGCAGACGGGCACCTGAAGCGTACGATATGTCCGCCATATTTAAGATCAAATTCAGACTTAAGTCTGCCCTGTCTCAGTCTTAGGATTAAAGACAGAAATTTAGACTTAAGACTTAAGTTTTTCTTCATGATCCCAAAGCTAAGTCTGTTTTTCGACTTAAGTAAAAAAGACTTTGAACTTAAGTCCAGAATTAGACTTAAGTCCGTTTGATAATCCCGGGGCCCGGTCATCGTCCGTACACTATGAATAATAAATGAGAATCTTGGCTATGTACCGAATTCATTAAAGAACATTGATATAATAATATGTACAACCCTAATATGTATTGGATGCTTTGTGAAATCGTCAAGTGGAGGTATGTCCATTATTATTTCAACAACAAACAGCCTACCGAGATCACTTGGCGAAACAATTCACAGAGAATTAATTCACAATTCGTCTCTGATATGGGCTAGAAACCATAGATATGGAATACATACGTATACTCGGTAAACAAATATGTAAATGTGTATTTATTTACGGTTACTTAACATTATTATCTACTGCTGATTTATCGTAGCTAATCTCTATAGATTACAACGGAAATCTCGATTAGAATAGTTTATCTTCTAAGATCGTTTAATTCCATTTCGTTTTCAATCATTCCTCGCGTTTCGTTTCGCCTACTTTCAATCCATTCCGTTCCTGTGAGAAAAGCATGTTTCCTTCCGTTCTATATACTGGTTCGAAACTATTTCCAAACTGAAACAATTTTCGTTCCGTTCCGTTAAGGCATTGTTTCGTTCCGTTTTCATTCCGTTCTCGTTGCGTTTTCATTGCGTTTCCAGTCCGTTCCGTGTGTCAACTGAAACGCTGACACCGCTGTATGTATGCTATGTATGTATGTATGTATTACCCTACTCCCAAGCTCTGCGCATCAGGCGTATTATTTCGGATGACATCATCATTGAACTTTGATAGATCGGGAAATAGACAAAGTGAGGATACTGGACAGGGCAAGTCTGCTTGTATACAAAGTCAGACCCCAAATACAAAGGGTACCTTGTGTAGTCATGTTCCACCCAGACATGCCGCCACTTCCATCTATCTTGAAAAAGCACTTGCGCATCATCGAATCTTCAGCGAAACTTAGGCAGATCTTTCCAGAGTCTCCTATACTGGCATATCGTAGACCTAAACACATTATAGATCTTGTGGTTAGCAGCAAGCTACCTACACCTAACCCTGCTGCGGCAAAAGGCTCTGTCAATACCTGTAACAAGAAGGTGTGCAAACTGTGTCCATACACGCGCTCCACAGATACATTTCAATGTACAATCAACGGCAAAGTGTATCACATACTACAAACACTGACATGCACATCAGTCAATGTGGTGTCCCTTATTACCTGCAATAAATGCAATTTACAGTACGTGGGCGAGACCTGCACCCAGCTCAATGTCAGGATCAACAACCACCGCTGCTCCATCAAGCAGAACAAACCAGACTTCCCTGTGGCAAGGCATTTTAATATGCCTATCCACAGTTGGAAAGACATGCAGGTTGTTGCCATAGATCATTGCACTACATGGGATGAAACGAGACAACGTACGAGAGAACGGTTTTGAATAACCAATCTACAAACCCGCTACCCTCGAGGTATGAACGAACGATAGGCGGTTGCCATCCGCTCGTTTTCCTTCTAGGGGGCATTTGACTTAATGGTGCATTACTGCACAGTTGGTCGGCTATCTCGCCTGCCTGCTTCTTCATGTCAGTGTGTATGACCATCAGCCGTTGTCAGATTAATTTTGCAGATTTATACAGTATCTTAGCCAGTTCATCTACTTATTCCTCCTGCACTCACTTATTTGATAATTACATGCATTATTCCTGCAAACGAAAAGAGGCGACTAAGTGTGGACCCCCTGCTGTGACTGTAAGATCCACCGCAGAATCGAGAGGCGACTTATGAGACATTTCGTAGCAAATTGAGATTTTTTACATTTACCGGGCCAGATTTCCACATGCACATGTTCCACGTTTTTGATATCTCTCGTTGACTCACTTTATGTGTGACTCACTTTATGTGATAATGCATCTTGCGCAAGAATAGGTCATCTACATCAGCGTTCCTTGTTCGCGATGCTCTCAGCTTAATTGCTGCCTTCGACTCTCTTTAGACGAGGGGACTATTGGTTTTATATAATAGCTATATTTTCAATTATAGTATATCAGTTCCATTTTCTTGTAATATGATGTATATGTACATATTTATGTGACATATATTATGTATTATATATATATATCATATATGTATGTATGTATGTATGTATATATGCTATGTATATGTGTGTGTGTTTATGTATATTCATATTACTATGTAAAATGTATATGTATGTTTCTGTCTGAGAAATAATAAAAAAAAGTATACTTTCATTGGATTACTATTATTTGGTGTCATGCTGTACTGAATCCACACATTATATTAAGACTGACTCCTGTGTCTGGAACAAATCCGGATGAGGTCTTGAGAGTGCTGATACACCCATATTTCATAATCTCCATCATCACTAAGACGTTCACTGATATAGCCTGGAGCTAATGATAACTAGTAGGTGTCGCACGTTATAGTGTTCAAATGTTCTAATTGAGCTCTGGAAAGGTAAGTGAATATGCAACCATCTATACAAATTCTGACTTTGTTCTTTTGGAGAGAGCTGGTTTTGTTTTCATTTTCTGAGCCAAACTGGTTTTCTTTTGGAAAATCGAAACTCCATTTGTTGTTCTTAGTCTTTTCTGTCAGTTTCCGGTAATCTTTGATAACTTGGTTCCCGTATCTCATTAAGAAATACAGTCACAATATTTTTTACATCCTCAATTGTATCAATGAAGCAATTTTATATTAGTTGAGTTCCAAAAAAAGTCAAATGTATAAGACGGCCATGATAAGACTCTACAATCCATCGGGGTTTAGTAACTGTCCTGTCAATGTTGGCCTATATATCAAAGTGTTGGCTCTGACCAGGCTTATAATATGAGGGCATACTGGTACTAAAACCAGATGCCTCTATCAATGGCAGGACACTCTAAAACCACACGATCAACGACTACATTGTCGTCTTGCTCCAACCATGTGAGGTTGTCTATGATGTTTTTGCAATGCTAGCATCATTTGGGCTTCCATAGACTGGTCCTACTGTTTCCAAATTAAAGCCATTAGATAGCGCTATGCTTATGAAATTAAGATAATTACGCTCCCTCTGGCCACAGTATGACATTGTCTGAAGCTTATAGTCAGCACCTTTTTGAACATAAATATATGTACCATCAAGTATGGCAGTCACTCTATCCCAAAAGAATGTTTCTGAGAATACAGTATTGTATGAAAGTATATGTTATCTACTCAAATAGTCATGACTAAGGAACACTGGAACTATTGATTTATTTAAAGCTTGTACTACAGAATGAAACGTTTTTGAAATACTAGACAGGGAAATGGCAAAAAGAGCGGAACACCGATTCCAGGAGATATCAGTTTTCATTTTAACCCAAAATAGTAAAGAGCATTTAGTGAGGTTTTGGTACATGCTGAAGAAGAAAGAAATGGGACAAATTGCGAATTGATTTTGAAAAACTGTTCTTTGGACCAACTTGTCCAAGCTTTGCCGAGTCAGAATTTCCAAGAAAGAAAAAATAAGAGTGAAATGTGATTGATTCTTTGATAAGATGTACGGCACTTCTAAAAGGTCATCAATTATTTCTGACGACCTACTTAATAAATTGATAATCCAAATGCTCTCTTCCTTGTAACATAACCTGTGTACATGGGTTAAGGTCATTGCCAATAGGATGAAATGAGCATACACGTGATGACACAAAATATTAAACTTAACTTAAAAAAATAACTTATGCCTGGCATGTTTTGGAAGCTTGGATTTGTTTCCCTTCGATTTAAAATGGTTAAGAAAAAGACAATTTGCGATCAGGACCCGCGAAACAGGTCCTTGATTGTTAAGGGAGGAACACTACCAGTAGTTCCATCTTCCTATGTTCTGTTTCAGATTATCTTTTGTGCAGATACCTCATGTACCTCTTCAAACAAATACTTGCATTTTCATTTGAGCTATGCCTTTTTAGTCGGTTATAAAAAGTCATTTATATTGTGATTTTTTTAAATTTCTTGTACCTTTACAATTATGAGATTTCTCGAAGAAACGATGGCAACCTTCTACAATATATTTACTCTTTATCATCAGATGAATGTTAATAAACAAATACGAAATATTCCCTGTAATGTAAAAGCAAAACTGTCATAACAAAAAGTAGAAAAATTATAACAAAATGTATCAGAACAATTCTAAAAAGTGACAAGGGTATTACATTTGATCTCAAAATGTATTGTTGACAAAAACTTTATCAATCACGCCACGTGATGAAGCAAATCTGAATTTATACTTTTTAGTGACCTAGCATGCATTGAAAGGTTTGTTGTAGGCTTGCAACGCATTGCATTACCAACTACCTGCAATCAGGTGCATAACTTTCTGGTGGACGTTGGGGAGGTCTCTTAGGCCCTCACCTTTTTTTGGTAAACACTTTCCATCACATTTTGGACTGACTTTTTGCATATATAAATGAAATAACTCCCAATTCTTCATACATTTGGTCTGAGGTACAAAAAAAAACTGTGACCGATTGCTAATGCTGATACCTGTTCATTGAAGATTACAGAGGAGCGACACCTGACTTCAAAGCCAGTCAATTTGTTTAACGTTACGCGACCGACATATTCTTTTGATGTACATCAAAGGTTCAAACAAGTCTTTTCGTTTCATCCACAAGGTGGTGCATATTGAGCGTTCGATTTCACAAAGACATAACCTAGGTGTGCAGAGAACGTAAGTAGGCGTAACCCCTGGATTATCGGGGATGATTTTAAGAATGCTTCATAAAAAATACACCGAGGCAACACACCTATTTCTACCTTACCGTTCCTTCTGTTATCTCTGTTTGGCTATTTTGAGTAGTAACTTTAAACCAATTAATCTCGATATAGCGAATACATAGTTTGTCAATTATTATGCTTCAAGCTTATTTGGAACAGGGGAAACCCGGGATGCTCAGTCCATTGGAAATACCTTTCTGAAAACCTTCAATAAGCAAATAAATTGAACGGAGGAAAACAAGAGTTCCTTTTTGCGTAACACAGACCATTTTATCTATATACAAGCTAAAAGTAAAAGAAGAGGTTGAAATGTACTGTGCTGTTGCAGGTGAAAATGAAGCTTACTATTGATCAAGACAGGCGGAGTGTGATACGCTGCATTTTAATATATTCTTCAATGATTCAGTTGTTGATAATTGTGGGTAACATTTAATACCCTGGTCTTATTATCATCTACCAAGCTAATTTATCTAATTTTACATTGTTATTATTTTTAAGTACGTAGTTTTTTTGTTTTCAACAACACGGAAGCTTTTATGATTTTCGTTTTGAATATAAAATATTCTCAATATCGTTGTCACCTTTAAGTTTTTGATAAAATATTTGTGTTCCTGACTATATCTATACAGTTGATCAAATATACCTATAGGATCTTACATAAGTTTCCATTTCATATGAGATTTATGAAACGAGTCTAAGATTGTTCAATGTAGGGAGCCTCTGGCGAGCTAAAATGAAATATTTGTGACGAGATCCAAAAATTTCATATGCAATCAAAACGAGTGTAAAATCTTTTTTAATCACATAATCAAGATTTGTGGCATTTATTCGTGTAAAACGTCAATTGTCATGCAATATTGAAAAGTAAAAAATACGCCATTTTGACTCCAGTGCGTAAGTCTGTGACATCATGTACTTGTCCTAGGCGTGACGTCACAATTGAAACAATTGAAACTTTCAGCCAATTACAGGGCTGATAGGTCATATTACATATTTGGCTAATACGCAAAAAAATTGGCATGGATATAATCACTGGACAACACAGTACATTGTGTGATAAATATATATAATATTTTCCTGCGGAATGTTTTCCTTCCTTATTGTTGTTTTAATGTTATACATATTCCAATAAGATTGTCTGTCGTAATCGTCTGAATTCAAAACACATCTCCAATTGCCAAAGCTAAGATTCCGGCACAATGTGTAGGCCACACACAGCTACACACACTGATAAAGTGACGGCAGGTTTGTGTAGACGAACTCTTGAAATAATAGCGGACGCAGACCTTTAAGTTGTACCTCAAATATGCTTTCAGCATAATGTATCTGAGAAAGAAACTGAAGGAAAAGTAAAATATCCAACGGAAACAGAAGAAACATGGTACCCATGACTGTTGAATGTTTTAACCGGCCCTAGTACCACTTAGTCATATCATAACACAGCTATCGGAGATTTGTACACGGGTGGAAAACTGAAACAAAACCAAAATGTATATCCACATTAATTCAGCCAATAAATTCCGGTTACGTGACATTTCAACCAATAGGATTGTAGGTTATGGTTGTCATTATCATATCCCAAAATACATGTATTATAGATCAATGTTACAAATCATTGAATGTAGTGTGACAAAGCTAGCTCTTCCTAACTTAAATCTTAAATAAAACATGTTGATATGATATAGGGACGAATGCAGCACGGTAGGCTTACCAGCAGGGGAGTATAGCGAAGGTGCTGTGTCGATGAAAGATTTGTTATCTGATTAAATAAGTTCGGTACTTAAGGCCTGGCCTTTGGGTAATTAGCCCACAGACAGTGAGCCCAGGCATTCATAGAATAATGGGTTCACGGTATAGAGAACAGAAATCCATTTCTAATCTAATGTTAGTGTATGGGGTTATCTGGATGTTGGATACAGAAATACAACAGTCTACATCTGCACAAACCTGTAATTAGAGATAGCTACAATTGACTGACATGTTTGGTGTTGACCAGAACAGAGATGCACACCTAAGCTGAATTGGAGCATGGGGTTACGTGGACATTGGAGATAAATACGACACAGTACGGTTCAATAGGGCAGAACGGGGTAGCGCGGAACAGACCGAGGGAGGAGGGTATGGTTTTTGGCCGGCATAAGGAATAGATATTAGATGCCAGGGAGAGTGTCTATGTCTTAGAGGTTTGAGGGATATGGGTTTGATACAGCTTACTTAGCTGGAAGATTTGAGACACAACGCGAAGAAGTAATGATTACATATTACTGCACGTAGATGAGCTGATGTTACCACCTGTACAAGTACTTCAAATGTATAAACGATGGCTGTTACAAACTATTACGTGTGTTTACGGCTACTGTGTCACAGTAGTCAAGGCTACAAATGTCAGTATCCTGTGATTCGTCACACATGTTTTACGCCGATAGACTATTCCTAAGAGACTAATATTTCACCATGACGAATATCCCGGCTACATATAAATAAATAGATAAAAGTGTGTCGGTCTTGTTGATAAGTGATACCATCTGGTCATCTATAGTTATGTGTTTCCAAATAAGATAAGCAGAATTAAATATTCATTTGGGTAGTTCTGCAGTAATCACACGTTCTCCCCTGTGTCCATGGCATGTCTCCGGCAAGTTTGTCGTAGCATTGATCTATACCTCCATTGCAATCCCCCATTGTTCATATATAGTTATGTGTTTCCAAATAGGATAAGCAGAATGAAATATTCATTTGGGTAGTTCTTCAGTGCTCACCCGTTCTCCCACGTGTCCTTGGCATGTCTCCATCAAGTCTGTCGTAGCATTGATCTATACCGCTATTGCAATTCCCCATTGTTAACAGTACTTACCAGAAGAAGGGTTCGTTTCGGTTAAACAACCAGTAACACAACAGGTCAAAAGGTAAAAGTAAAAGAATTCACTTCCCTCTGACCTGCACCCCTGCAGGTCGGTGATCAAGAAAAGAACACATCTGCAGTTTAGCATTGCATGTATCGTGAGAGGCGAAAAATGTCGAAACCCTCTGCAGAATTGGAGAATTGCTTTTGTTCCCTATGCTTGGAAATAACATTTAACCAAAATATATTCCAAGGCCGGGACATACCTAAGTCACTAAAAATGGTAGTTGTCATTCCCTGCATACCGTCCAGCATTCAGGGTAATGTCAATGATTGATTTACCCATTGTCAGTATAATATGACCAGGCGGAATGCTGTGCTGGGTGACTTCGGCATGATATTTCAGCGAGGTACGGTAGCACTAAACGTCGGCATCAGATCCGCATTATCATAAGTAGGCAAATACACAAACATACCCTGTCTCCTGCCCACACATACACGCATACACTACACACATGGCGGCACGTCCTTAGATGACCTTAGCTATTGTTAGGACGTTAAACAAAATAAAACCAAACCAAACCTTCTGACATCGACCAATTCCTGTCTTTAGCAAGACGCTTACGATTTGTGAACCAATGTTAACTTTTTGTCGTTTTGCTGGACAGCATTGAGGTTCATTAGTTTTGGTTTTCGATACTGTTTCATTCTGACTCGTGATATCGGCTTTGTTATGTTCATTGCCAGCCTGTGCTCGATACTAAACCTGAAACGGGTCTCTTATTTTCCTCAAAATACACACGGTACTGTGATCAGTGAAAAAAAGATAAACTCTCGAGTAAATGCAGATTGCATTACCTACTCGACTCCAAGATCGAGCTGCTGAATTTCAAAATATTTCAACAACCCCACCAGTCCCATCTAGCAGACGACATATGTTGTAATACATGTTCTTGTTCCTCTTGTTACTAAATATAGACCGTAAAACTTACATTTTTGTTAATTACTAGAGTACTAATTAATAAAAAGTAAGTTTAACAAAAAACTAACAATTTCCGAACACACTTGAATGCACAATTCATACAGCATGTCGTTTTTAAAAGTTTTCAAATGAATAAAAAAAAATTACGTTCGAATCCCACTCAAGCCGTATTTCATTCAATATTCGAAAGCAGTACTAGTTGTTATTAGTAATACATAATTCATTGTACATCAGTTGGTCGTGTGATCTTACAACACTACAAAATTACTGTGTGCAAACCGTCCATGCCTTTTTATTTCACACAGATTCTTATTGAATGTGTATACAAATTAAAAAGGAATTAGGCAACAGGCGTAATGTCTATTCAAGCCCTCTCCTGGTGTTGACAATTCTCAATTTTATATTAATTGTAAAATATTTAAAATTTTCTAAATCGAGGACCGATGTCATCACCCACACCTCCTACTAAGTGACTCATTCATTTTAGTTATTTTAAGCATATAGTCATTATATAGGGATTTTTCTCCACTACCCCATATAAGTGGATTGTGATACAGATCAAACCTTGCGTGGTTTGGGCACGTCTATATTGTTTCCGGTATATTTACCACATACCACATGTTTTGGTCTCTGCGAACTATCGAACAAAATGGGCTGCTGAAAGTCAGCTGTCAGCCTTTTATAGTCTGCTACTAGACGAACCTATCACTACCTATGACTTTACAGTGTTATTAAAACGTTTACATACAATTCTATAAATACATGTATACTTAAAGCTTCTATTTGACAGCGAAGGTAATCAACAAATAAGGGGACAGACTACGTACCCACTATTACGTAGGCAAGATAGTGGTAGGATGCCGGGCTCGTCATCGAAGGGTCGCGGGTTCGAGTCAGGGCACGACACTGTGTCAGCTGTAAATGGGTACGTGGTTGGGCATTGCTAGAATTGTTGTGTGCTAGCTGTGAGCGCCGAAATGGCAGCACCGGCTGTATGCTCCCCAGGGAGTTGAAAAAAATATTGGCTGGTTGCAAAGGCCCTATAACCACGGATAATAATTTGTGAACCACTTTGAGACGACCTACGAACTAGGTTGTTAAATGCGGTATATAAGAACCTAGAATTATTAGTATTATTATTATTTACAACAGTCGTCATTAAAGGACGTGGCATCATGTGTTTAATAAATGGAGATGTTGCAGATCTGATGCCGACATTAAAGTGCTACCTCACTGAAACGCCATACTGAAGGCAACACGCCCAATATTCCATCCGGTCAAATCATACTGACAACTGGTAAACCTGTCCTTACCGATACCCATTTAAAGCTGAGCCTCAAACAAAGAAAAACAAATATAAATTTCAACGATTTTAGTTTTTCTCATTCAAGGAAATGAACCCATAATTTTGGACAAACAATCAATAACAAGACCAAAACCGAGGTATTGCTAAATGGGTGCGGGTTATAACTATTGTTTCTTCTGATCGGAATGTATTACCAAGGGACACTATTTGTTTTCTGAATAAAACATGTAGGTCATTGAAGAAAAAACTCTAGGTGGCTGTTATCAGATTTATCTAACTCTCGTGAGTGATATTTTTGGTAAATATTGGTAAATATTGATCGGTTTACTTAGTGTCTACTAACTTGTGGTAAGTTGACATAAGTAACCAACCAGCACACGTCGGAGAAGCTATATGTTACCACTTGTATCTGTAACATACATTTTTCATTTCAGAATATTTATTGTTCAGATCTTAGATACAAAGGAATTGGGCAACAGGCAAAGCATATGAGCGCCCTCTCCTTACAGTTATAAACAGTTTACAAACATCATATTGAACCGAAGTAATGATAAAATATGTATATTATGTACATGTATATTGATATTTGCATGTCATTATTAATTTTTTGATAATTGTTGTACAAAAACTAGATTTTACAAAAAATGTCAATTAAAATGATGCTTGTGGACAGCACATAGTACAATTATGTACTGGTATCATTCCACACAGCAAAGTCATGTGAAAAACGATTAACAAGTAAGTGTAATCTAGTAAAAGCGTCTAGTATCTTTAATGAATCTCTGAACCATCTCCAAAATACTTATATTCATATTGATATCGAGTCTTCGACATTCATAAAGAAAAGTCTGAGTATTTAATGGAATAATGTCATTAAGAGCGGAAATGGAGTTCAAGAGAATTTGCCTTTGATTAGTATACAATGGAAGAAGAAGTGATCACAATCCTCAACAGGAGAACTACATAAGCAGGCAGTTGTATCAATTAGGTGAGATTCAAATAAATCTAAATTCAGGTTACTGGCACAGTTTCTAAGTTGACAAAAGGTAATATTAAATTTTCGATCACCATGGTATTTAAAAATATCAGTACATTGGGGTTGAGAATCCATTTTAACTGAGTGTAAAAAAAATCTTTTTATAGCTCCAATGGATGTCATTGTGGGATACAGGCAAGTTGGATTGTTCCATTCAGATATCAGTTTCGGGAAAAACCTGACATTATATAACTGAGTTCTTGGCATCGGAACATCAACAATTCTATTGTGGCGAAGATGATAATTGTCAGTATTATTATTAATGTACGGTTGAATTATATCATAGACATGAGAGGGGCATTTGTATTTCTTATTATATATTTTATAATAAGTAATATTTTGATGGAAATGTCTTCTTCTATTAAGTGTTATAAAACCAGATTCTCTATACAAGATAGCATGACTTGTTTCATGTTTTAACCCTGAAATGATACGTGCTGCTTCTAGTTGGATAGACTCCAAGACACTGCATTCATTCTGCGTGCAGTTTGACCATATACTATTTGCATATTCCAGAATTGGATATATAAATGTGATATATATAGTTTCAAGTGATTTTCTATCAATTCTGTATTTCAACATTCTAAGCATAATAATTCTTTTTATAAGTTTTTTCGTATATATAGTTTATGTGGTTAGACCAATTAGCCTTGCTGTTGAAAGACAAACCTAGGTGTTTATGATTAGAAACTTTAATAATTGCCTGTAATGTTTTCCAATTAGACTTATACCAATCTATGACCACTCTCTGTTGCCTACCATGAAGGTTTGATGTGAACCATTTTAACATATTATTACATATACCATATTGTTTTAGTTTATAAATTAGACCGCCATGCCAAACTGTGTCAAAGGCTTTGCTAATATCACAGAAAATCATTCTGGCCTCTTTGCCTTTGTCTAAATGTTTTACAATTTCATCGTATATAATTAGTAGTTGATACACTGTGTAATCCTTAGGTAAAAAGCCTGACTGATTCTTAGAAATAACGTTATATCTTGAGAGGTAATTGAACATATACTTAAAAACGATTTTTTCAAATAGCTTGCTAAATATAAGGGTAACAGATAGTGGTCTATAGTTGGGTGGATCACTTTTATCTCCCTTGCCCTTATAAATTGGGGTAACATGAACATTTTTCCATGTATTTGGTAGCTTTCCGGTAGAAATAGATTTGTTGAATAAGAGATAGAGTGGTTTTACAAGAGATTGGGAAACCCCTTTTATGAATTTTGGAGGGATACTATCAGGGCCTGAATGTTTATTAGTATTGAGTAGATCAAGCTGATCATAAATGTCCTGTTCGCTTATGTCTATTGTTGAAAAGTTATGTCGGGGTCGGGGGAAGTCGGGGGGTAAATCGTCAGCATTCTTTTCAGTTACGGAAATCGAAGTGAAATAATCGTTAAAAGATTCCGCTTTATCTATGGGGTGGATTTTCAGTTCGCCGTTGATAATCAATGGAGTCATTTTTTGTTTTTGTTTTTGAGATTCATAACCGATTTTGCAATACGCCACAATTTTCCGGGGGGTATGGTTTTATCAATTCAAGAAAATTGAAGTTTAGATAAATATTTTTCTTTAGCTTCACGGACTAAAGAAATAACTTCATTACGAATAGACCTAAATTTTGTAGCTGGAGTATTATGTAGCTTATCTTTGGAATGCTGGCGATTTCTTTGTCTAATTTTGAGTCTGATACCATTAGTCATCCAAATTTTATCATTAGGTCTAATAGTTACTGTTTTATGTGGCACGAATAGGTCGATAGCAGTTCGGATTTTATCAGTTAAAAGACAGTTCATATTTTCAATGTCACCTTGTAATAAAAAGAAATCCAGTCAATGGACTTAAGATACTCATTTGCCAGTATAGTGTCAAGTGATGTTGAGGTCTGGGAAGTAATCCTGGTAGGTTCAGTAACAGTGTTTTCTATCCTATATTTCAATAAATTCTATGTAGATGTGAGTTTGGATTTAGATGTAACATGTCTTGATTTATATCCCCTACCAGGACCACTCCCTTTGCAGATCAATAATATTATTTAGGTTAATATCTAGCCTGTCCCTGTAACCAACGAGAGAGTTAGGGGGTCTATATATACAGCCAAAAAGAATATGTTTATTATGGGTAGTTACTTCAGTCCATATTAATTCAAGAGCTTCTGTCTCAAGGTCAGGTCTACGTTTAATATTAATATTATGATTAGTATAAATCAGAACTCCGGCACCATAATTATCTCTAACCTTTCTAAAAATATTACCAAAGTTTTCCAAAGATACAGCACTATCAGGTATTGAATTATCATGATGAGTTTCAGAGACGCACATTATATCGTATTCGGAAAACTCAGCATCAAGAATATGAGTTTTGTTCCTTAACGAACAAATATTGATATGACAAATAGAAATAAAATCTAGGTGGATGTGGGAGTTGGGTGGACCGGGGTTCGGGTAAATATCACCGCATATGGATAATATATGTAATATAATAAAAATGTAGTGCAAATTCAGAGAGAATAGATTCAGAGAGACACTAGCGATACATAAACATTTTTAAAGTAGTGAGTCATTCCCTGCCGTTAAAGCACCAAGATAGTTTGTTGTTTTATCCATTGTCAAAAATGAAACGCATATGTAGAAAATACATACTAGCAGAGTAAGAGCAGAGAATGACACAGATGAGTTTTAGGGAAAATAAACTGGATATAACAATATTTAAGTTTTGTAAACAAGATTGACATGTATAACTGTTTATATTCTGAAAACACAATATGCCTTGGCGTAGTAAACACATTGACAAATGAGAAGAAAATATAAAAATAGATGATAAACATAAACATTATTTATATTAACCTTTAGGATCCACACGATAGAGCTGGCGACCTCGCTATATACAATAGCCCTGACGTTACCTGTTGAGAGTAGAACCATCCTACATAACATCGCATACATTTTCACGAACTCAGTGGTCAGTTACACGGATCAGGCGGTATTCTTCCAATTTACACATTTGATCGAATGGTACAGATAATTGATATTATGAATTGCATCGGAGTGTGAAGCTACCGATCATTAAATTATACATTTTCTGTAATGAATTATTATGTTACATTTTATTAACTAGTTCATATGTCAATATGACACCAGAAAATTAATAGTACAATAATGTTTTTAGGAACAATTTATAATAGGTATTGATAATATACTATCGTTCTTCATGTTCAATAGACAGCAATTCATGCCCAAAATTAAGCGTGGCATTAAAAAGATATTTACAAACCCTGCATGTAAATATAAGGTTGTGAATATGATACTACCTTGCGGCATGTATTTGACTGTGTGGATACCTGACTGCATAAACGCATCTGTAATAAACCTATACATACATACATACATACATATATACGCATGAAGTAAAACAGTTACTTACATAGAAAAAAAACGTCTTTTTTAAGTACTTTGATGGCAAACCCTAAACATTTGCAATGATACTTTTAGCAGAAATCAGGCTGTTTATGTACAAAATACATCTTGTATAAAATATCACTTGTAAAATACATTTGGGATGGTAGCGCTTCGTTAATTCTACCTTTTCTCTGTTAATAATGTATAAGTCAAACTTCCTCTTAATGGTGGTTCAACGGCATTAGAAAGCGTTTGTTAATATTTAACTTTTTGTTTAGGAGACAGTCGTCGGAATTGTTATTCCATACAACTGTTCGAAGATTGGCAAGTAAACAGGTGATTTGTTAATAGGTTTTGGTTAATCAGTAACAAATTAAACATATCGAAAGGCTTCTTATAGTTTGATTAACTAATCAATTGTACCAGATCTCGCTTTGCTGTGACATGTTTTCGTCATAGTCGTAAACAAAGCATACATTGTTACACTGTATTCAGTGAAGGTCCCAAATACACTCCGGTTTAAGTAACAGCAACATCAAAATAATGTAAACACAAAGATTGTCATATACAGTGTCATTGGATTGCAAGAACAATTTCACACAAGAGATAATCACGGATGCATAATAATAATAATAATAATAATAATTAGAGGTTATTATATACCGCTTTATCACAACCTAGTTTGTAGGTCGGCTCAAAGCGGTTCACATATTATTATCCGTGGTTATAGGGCCTTTGCAACCAGCCGATATCTTCCTTAACACCCTGAGGAGCATACAGCCGGTGCTGCAATGTCGGCGGTCACAGTTAGCATTCAACAATTCTAGCACTGCCCAACCACGTACTCATATAGAGCTGAGTAGACTGGAACAAGTATTTTGCTCAAGGATACAACACAGTGCCGTGACGTGACCCGAATCCGCCACAATTCGGTCACGAGCCCGGCGTCCTACCACTAGACTGCCGTGCCTCCAATGCATAATTCATCCATCAAGACGTCTAAACGATTGATTTTTTTAACGTGTGATACTTGAGATGGATAGCAAATTACTAGTATTTGTAAGATTAGCCTACCATTTTACGATTGCTAGATAACCTGATTTGTTTCCTTGATATACAGCTTAAAGATCACGAAATAACTCTGACCTGGAATCAATGGACCACTGGATGCTGATATGTATAGTCATGACTGCAGTGAATATTTCGTTATATTAATCTATAACACATGTATAATGGGTTAGGATAGTGACAACAATTAACAACAGTTCTATTAGTTTGTATGCTTATGCTGTCACGTATCCGGATTGTACTGGCTGAAATCATGTTGATAACATTTTGTTTTGTTTTCGTTTTCTAGTGTACAAAAACCCGATAAAAACACAGCTAAATTACTTACTACAGTGTGTGAATTCTTTATGAATCTCGAGATAATCTCTGAAGGGATGCGCCGCCCTTAGCTCTTTCGTTGGAGCACTAAAGAATTCATATGTCCCGGTGTTGACTCCTAATAAAGGTACCTGACAAAACTCAACACAGTTACATAAGTGTCAACCCATGGACCCGATTATTTAGTGACGTGTCACGAGCGTAGTTTTACTCATACAGATTCGTGGACGATTTCTTTCCATGTAAGGGAATTGTGTCAATGTAGGGAACTGGATGGAATTCTCCTGTAAATGAATAGGTAGAGCAATGGAGCACATCTCTTTGCAAAGGAAATTGGAAAACGATACCACACCAAGATGGCATTATTGAAAATGACCCCGTTCATGGGGTCTCCAATAGCAACTTGAACGATTTTTATGTGAAATCACCCAAACATTGTTTATTCACGAGGAAATGTTCTCCGCTTTATCGTTGTTCTGGTTCGGAAAAAAAGAGGGAAGCGATAGTAAGATGCATAAAAATGACTATATGAAGTAATTATAAGTTCAAAATGGATTTACCAAATGTTTTACAATATTCTGAAATTTAACATGTGGCACAAAATAGATTCTATAGTACTGAGGCAGTTTTTGTTTTAAATACTGTTATAGTTTGAATGTGTTATCCAAAGCAAAATAATGCTTTTTTCTGTGATTTTATATTTTTCTTTGTGTTTGTAAATTTTTTAGTCTGCATCAACAATTTTGACGCTTCTATGTCGGGTATCCTTGCTTACCAATACCCTGTACGAGGCTATTTGTTTTTGAAGGGGGCTCTTTTTAAAGTACTGCGAAAGTATATTTGTCAGAAACAATGTTCATATCGTTATATTTGATCCTGAAGCTCATAGGATGCAAATAACTCAAAAACGTGGACCTTGAGTTAGAATAAATGTAAGCTCGAAAGTAGTGCTGCAGGAATAATCTTCTGTAGGTTTCCATCAGGTTCAATGTAACGTTGTCGACATTGTTTCTTTTCAGGGTCATTTAAATATTAATTCGTTAATCCTTAAAATCAAAACCACGACTAAGTTAGTCTTTGAGACAAGGGGGTATGTCAGTACCATTATAAATGTTTACAATGATCAGAGATCACCACAAATATAATCAGAATGTGTTGGATGTAGGAGTCCGAAAATGCCAAGCAATTACATTAAATAAAAACCATCAGCGTAATAAAAGTTTGTGACGTCATCCTGACATTTTCAAATATTTCCCTGTCAGAACGTCTCAAATATAATGTCACTTGAAATTGGTGACTATGCATTTTCCAGAAACAAGTCACCACAAGTCACAGCCAAAAACTACTTCAACAATAAGATATTATGAACGTGCATGCACTTTCGCTGTACTTTTGATTTTTGCAAATCTTACTACCATTGTTTAGCCGCAAGTTGTTATATTTAATCAAATGTTTAATGGACTTCAAAGGGCTTGAACAGTCATTTAATTATCATAATATATTTTGTATGATTTTTCTTTGACATTGTGACGTGTACGTTTCGTTGCTAAATTGTCCTACCTTGATAAAACCGACATAAGCGCGGACTCCAGTATCAATACCCTTTTCATCTGAAAAGTATTTCTCATATATAATAGAGTTCTTTATTTGCTGTCGAACTTAAGGTTAAACTTAAGGTCTTGATTTATACTTTATACTTTCGAAAGTGGTAAAGTACTTTGTTTACTATGTATGTTTCAGTTAAAACGCAGGCATTCTCGACAATTCAAATGCTTATTCATTGTGTTTATCCTTGATTCAAATATAAGTTGAGACGTAAAACAATTTACGGAAGAAAGTCATGATTTTTTTATCACCAGTCATCAATTTTTAACCACATCCTCCATTTATAAAAAAATGAATTTCCTTTGCCCAATGATGCTCTAGAGCAAGTTTGGTTAAAATATCTTCATCGGTATGGAAGAAGAAGGATCTTAAATGTTTTCCTCTATTTCCCCATGCGCTCCACCCATCTGCCCATAAGGAACAATATGAAATGTGTCGTCACTAATTGATAATGTTTAAAAATTACAATGTTTGGTTTTAGTTGTAAAAACTAGGAGGTTATATTAAGGTGCGTCAAAGAGCTAACCATACATACATTGACGCTAATGTACTAGTCGATAACGCTTTACCATGACGAATCATATCCATAAAATATAAACATCATCTGAAAAGGTTACGTCATTGTTGATAACATCTTACCTTTATGGGTTTGTGTTTCCAAATATGAACAACCGAATGAAATATTCAGTTTACTAGTCGGAATAATAGCACACTCCCTCTCTTGGGTCGCAACCTCAGGTGATCGGTCTTGGCATTGATCAAATAACTCTTTTCGCCTTTTTTTACGTTACTGATACTTACTACTAATTTGCATAATTTCCTTGTTAACCTGTTATATTGCAGGGTGCTTTTAGAGACAACGCAAAAAAGATGGAGTAGGAAAGAAGAAAAATATAAGATGAAAATAATAATGATAATAATGGCATTTATTTAGCACCATATCCTGCTAACGATATCAGCTCTAGAGCGATTTACAATATAAAAAAAACACATCTACAGTTCTTACCGTGCATACAATATGATGTTGTCAAAGTTTTCCTTTATCGAGACATAGAAAAAAAACTCAAAACAATTAAATGATATAACAAGAGGCCCAAAGGCCCTGTATCGCTCACCTGGATAAGAAAGCATCAATGTAAAATAAATTTCATTACATACAATCCCTCCAATGGTACAGAAGAAGACGGATTATAAAGATTTGAACCTAAACCTCCCCTATTGGGCCCTGTAATTCTTTACCCAGGAAGGCCACACCCTCCGTTTATACACATTGCGTACGGACGACCCAGGCCAAATTTTGATAACATCCCTCCAATGGTACAGATGAAGCAGGATTGTGAAGACTTAATCCTCAAATTCCCTTTTGGGCTCCGCCCCTCTATAACCAGAGGAGCAACCGCCTCCGTATTTACAATTTTCAGTCCTCTTTGACAAAGGATATCCAGGTCGAATTTGAATAAAATCCCTCCAATGGCACAGAAAAAGAAGGATTTGAATCCCGCCCCTCTGTACCCAAAGGAGCCACAGCCACGTCATAGCAAAATTAAAGGCACGCGGCAAGCTATTTGATTGGTTTCAGGTTATTAAACCTGACCAACCGCCAGGCTGATACCTGTCATTTGAATATTGCAAAGAAGCGACACCCGACTTAAAAAACTGTCAATATTTTACCGTTACGTGACCGGGAGATTCTTCTGATGTAGATTAAAGGATCGATCTTGTCTTTTCGTCTAATCAACAAGGTGGCGCACACTTCGCCGTCGATTTTGCTATGACATATTTAAGGGGTGCAGAGAGCCTAAGTGGGCATTTTCAATATTTGCAGGAAATAAGGTATACTGCATTGACTGATGTGCATGTCAGTGCTTGTTATATGTGATAAACTTTGTCTTTCATTTCACATTTAAATGATTCTGTGGAGTGTGTGTGTGGACACAGTTTACAAGTTTTTGTTGCATATTTCGAAAGAGCCTTTCTGCAGCAGAGGCAGACGAAGGAAGCCTGCAGTGCAGGTCCGTACTGATTTCTACGTCAATAAAACTTGTGTCTAGAAATGTGTTTGTTTACGCAGTAGAGCATTTGGCTGGAACTTGTTCGCGTACTCAATAAATTCGTCAAGTTATTCCTGGTCCAATGTCCATTTGATTTAGACGTCATCGATAAATCTAAGCCTGCTGAATGGCTTAGTAGGGGCAGATGTTATGATTAAAATTCAAGATGCCCCATAATTACATTAGCATATGATGGGGCCATCTTTTGTGTCCATAGCTGTACCGTTCACTTGTTTGTAGTTTTCCTCATTAACCGTGAAATAATTATGAGTGAGGACAAGTAAATCCCCAAGATTATCAGTCGATGGGTGTGTGATACTACGTCGCTCCCATGCATCAAGACAGGCAGTAATGCCATCGTCATTTTTATTTCATCAAATTTTATTGACAAGATTGCATAGTCAATTGGATAGAATAACAGGCAAAGCCTTTATAAATTTTCTCCGTCAAATGGCCAAGGTGGAATAATCAATGAGACATATTATTTTGCACATGTTATAAACGTAAAATTTAACACAAAATAATTCCTATTAACACAAGACCATAGGGAAGTAACTCATAAAAGAAACATCTCACACACCTCATACACACTTACACACACATACAAGTACATGGTGTACTCAGCAACTTGATTGTGACGTCATAACTCATCTCACCTGTTTCCCCAATATAGAAAATATATCCCGTGTAATGCTGCGGTCGTTGATATCAAACGTTCTATTTGTTCATGTTTTTGCAGAGTCAAACTACTGCTGAATATTGTTTTCTAACGACAGTTAACGAGTTCTAATCTGCGTTTAATCTGTCTCTCAAGAGACTTTCACTGAAAATATGTACTTAAGGGTTGTGGCATGCTATGTGAACAGGTAGCCTGAACGTTGACTTGGGTAAAGCGTTAGCAAATAACCCTGGTTGCTTTCCGTCTCCCGTTGTTCATTACGTTTATCTGATGGTTAAATATACATTCGATATGATATGTTAAGTTGCATAGTTAGAATGAATATTATTCCATTTCGTCCTGTTAATGTCACGATATTTGTTTTGTTTAATTTCACAAGTACACTTTGTTTAATGTCATAGATATACACTATGTTGGAAACAGCAAACATTGGAGCATACAGTGCCGTTTAATTGATGTGAGAGAATTTTCCACAAGATATTAACAAGGATTCGTAATTTCCCAAAGAAGGCAGATTCTACATCACTGAACAGCCTGGATATTAGAAAGTGTCCATAAGAAATTTGCGTATCGTCAGCCTGGCCTAACTTAGACAAAGCGTGGTAAATTGAAATAAGTGTCAAGTTTGCGAAATTATTCTGTTTGTAACTTTGATCTACAGGAAAAAGTTCACTGGATACATATAGAATCCTTACCTGCAATCTTACAATGTCAGCTCTTATTTATATTTGTGAATCTGACTTCAGTGTAGTGATTCATCTACTGTGTATAACCTCGTGACACATAAGAGTATTACCCCGTCATGGATCACTGATAATGGTAGCCTTGACTGCAATCACTGATTTGCAACACTGATCTCTTATAGATAAAGCATTTGGTGCCGATATTGATATCCATAACCTAGAGTCGTATTGGTCTATATGCTCAGGATTTCACTTAACCATATTCTATTGGCTGTTCAGAAAAGTGCCGATAGACACGATAACATCACGGTAATGTCTGGTTTGGCTTCTTGGCTTGTAACATTGATCTATAATACATGTATCTCGGTATTTGACATTGACAACCATAACCTACAGTCTTATTGGTTGATAGGCCCATGCGGTTACGTAACCGGATTGTATTTGCTAAACACAAGTAGATATATATTTTGGTTTGTTTCAGTTTTCCACCCGTATACCAATCTCCTATAGCTGTGTTACGCTGTGACATAGTAGGTGGAACTCAGACCGGGTAAAGCGTTCAATTTCTATGGATATCATGTATATACTGTTGCCATTGAATATGTTACTTTTCCTGCAGTTTATCACTCAGATACAACTTGCTGAAAGTTTATTCCAAGTACCATTTCTAGGAAAGTTTCCGCTATTTACGCATCAATTCCTCAAAACAAAGCTGCCGACTATTTATCAGTGTATAGAGCTGTGTGTTGTCTACAAATTGTGCCGAAATCTCAGCTACGACAGAAAAAGAGGTAAATGTGAGTTACTATCAGAGGACTACGACAGACAATCGAGTTGGAAATCTGGTTACGAGTATACGACAATGAGCAAGATTAATATACCACCGGTGAATATTTATATTAATTAATTTATTCAATTTTTTATTTATTTTTTGTTATTAATGAATTCTTTTATTTATGTTCTTTCTTTGTTTTTTCTTTTTTTATATATTTATAATCTACTTAAGTGAATGTATTTATTTACTTCATATATGGATTTTTCTTATTTATTTCTTATTTTAATTATTTATTCATTTTTTATTCATTTTGTGTTCATTTATTCATTTTTTATTTATTTATTACAGGGTTATTAATAAAATTGAAACGAATTAATTTAGTCAATTGTAATGATATAAACACGTCAACAAATAGTGTGTCAAGACTTTAATATTTCATTATAACCTTTAGATTACTCTCTTACTTTTATATATACATACATTATTAAAGAAGGTAATTTAATTTCTATTTAACAAGTATTATCGAACAAACATTTCTATCGTGAACTTTAAAAAACGAAACAGAAAAGACAATTGAAACATTTTAAACCTTCTGTATTGCATATTGGTCATTGGTTAGCGGTATTGATTTATTGAGTTCCCTTTACCCTCCGGAGCCTACGCGACAAAAACGGATTATTAAACAATGCTAAACAAAACCATCAAGCTTACATTGCTCACCTGTTTTTCGTTTCTGAGAGCAACAAAACACTAACAATGTCTCGAATTGTCCGTGACAATGACAGCCATTATAAATCACTAAGGGGAACCAGGAATAAAAACTACAACAGCCTGTTTTATTATTAATATTTCAAATCCCCGATTGGACGAGGAATCAAAACAAACAAACGAAACCTTTATATTGATGGTGTAATTAAAATTTCAAATCGTTTATTAGAACCAAGAATGAAAAAGACTTTGGTGTTGATGTAATGATTTGAATCTGCTGTTTTGAACGTGCTATTTGAAACAATTATATCGACTATAGCATGCATATGTGTGTATAAAGGTTGATACCAATTGAAAATAAGATTTTAACAAATTCACTTGTGAATATTTTTTCTTATCTCCGACCTTAAATATCAGTGTTGTGTCCTCAATCGCGTAAGTACTATTCATATGAGAATTAGTGCACTGGGTCCAAAAGACAGGTATTTGTTAAATACAATATATATATATATAATACGACGATAACATCTCCAGTTATTTATAATTTTAAGAATTATTAATGTTAGTTTAATCATTATAAATGTATAAGCATTCGTGTATGTGATAAAGGTCATGGCCCCAATCGCTTCTGGACTTTCTGGTTTATATGTAACAATGACAAACATCACATTAACTAAGATAATTTTGTAGGATATCGGCGGTTCCTGCAGAGGACACACCTGTGCTATTGATGAAATGTGTATGCAGGCTGGACTGACGTATACCTGTGTTAGGCATGGTAATATACACTTTCTTATAATAAATCTTAAACAGTATTTAAAAGTCAAATAATGACTCTACACGTCTGTGCATGTTCGGGGAAAAAATGATTTTTTTTTGTATCCTAATTTGTCGTATATATATGCATATGTATATATAAAAATTCTGTATACAGAGAAAAAATTGTCCCATCAATCTTTCGCATTTCGCTACAATAATCAATGTTCGCCCATTGTTGATTTTGCCCTTCACATTCAATAACTAATGATGTTTACTTACGTTAGTTGTAATGATAAACCGCCCTCATTACGTCGGACGACAAAAAGCCAAAAAGTAAACTGCAGCGGAAGTTACCAAGCAAACCATAATAAGGATACGGGCCACCTTGCAGAATCTTGGATTTTCATTTTGAGTCATCTTCTTACTCGACATTAAAAGACCAAAATGTAATCTGCTGCCCAATTTGTAACACTTGGGATATCTCCGATGGCGCATTCATAGGCACTCGTCTGAACATGGCCTTATCTGTTGCGATTATAAGAAGGAGTAGCATTGAAGTGTAAAATATTATGGGCGACCAGGATATAAGCTTGTACCTCGTGCCAAATGAGATAAATTGCCTCAGACAATTATTTTAAAACGAGAAGTAATTGTTGTTGAAGGAGTGGTCTTTTGTAGGTGTGTTTTGAAGTGGTTGCTTGTAAAAGGGAGAATATTTATACATGGAGTAGTCTAAGCAAATTTACATTGTAAATAATTAAGTAGCGTAGCAAACGTTTTTAAAATGATATGTTTTCTAATTAAATCTTAACAGTGCAGTATATCTCTTACATCATTTTGAACCATATTTCTTCGTAAAATTTGCGCTCTTTGATATCGAAAAAAAAATAAGTAAAACAATCCAGCCTTTCTTTGAAGATCAGGACACGTATATCAACACAATGAAAGGGTGATAGTTAAAGTTTGTGAAACGATCTAAAACATCGTCCATATCAGATAGTTATACATGTATAAAATACGCTCCTTTATGGAGTAACGCATGTCTATTTTTAACTCTGCAGACTTCAGTACCGTGAAATGCCAAGAAACTTGGGGACACATACGAGATATCTGTTACCAGGTTTTCTTTCAGAAAAAGACATGGTCAGAAGCAAAGGTATCGTATGCAATGTTTCTATTCTGCGTTTATACATTTGCTTGTTTTGCATAACTAGAAAATATTTAGACTGTACTTACATTCACTCTATAATCATTGTTTCCGAAAACTAGAGATATTATCCTATAACCTGATTATAGAACATGACACATTTCCATGACTTCGACAGCAATTATTGTGGGCGGAGCTATGCAAATGTGCCGCGAACGAGACGCAATTTAGTTACGTCATCAACAGTAAATTTTGGGCGGAAGTGATCATGCCTTCTGCAAGTTCAGGCTATTACTCTTAATGAACCGATCATACATTAATAAGTTCTGCAAAATACTGAACACTATTTTCATGACTCATGTTCAGATATGACTGTTAATATAGGGAATAGTTTTTATTTCCTACGGTTACGAGTTGTTTTACAGAATGACCATTTTTTCATGAATTTAACCCGCGTCGGAGATGAGAGTGTCCTCTAGCTATCACTGTGTCCGTCTGCCTGTCCATCTGTCTGTCCATCTACATTTTCGTTTCCGGAAATTAAATTGAAATCCGAATGACCAATCATTCTAAAGTTTGACATGGATGTACAATATGATATATAGATATGCAATAACGGTTTATGTTTAGGTCACCTGACCATTTTTCATGGTGACCTATTGTAATCCGTCTTCGTCCGGCGTCGTGCGTCGTCCGTCGTTCATTAACATTTTACAATTTCGAGGTCTTCTAAAACATTGCTGGGTCAGGTGTTATGCAGCACACGTGATTAGGATTTAGATTTGTTCAAATGGAAGGGCTAAGGGTACGAAGGGTCCCGAAATGATAAAAAAAAAGGTCAATTTAAAAAGAAATCTTCTTCTCAAAAGCCAGAAGTACACAGGTTTCTTGTTTTGCATGCATGATGCCTGGGAAATGTTAATTCAAGTTTCTTCAAATCAAGTATCCGGGGCCATAGAAAGGGCCACAGTCCAAGCTTCTAATTCGTCGAAATTCAGATGCAGTCGGATTTTGTTAAAAAATGTTTTGTAGTGGTTATTGGGTACACTGCAAAATTTTGATTGTCTTGATAACCGACTGGTGGCCTCTGAATGGTGAACATTTAGATAACTATTTAGCTGAATTTTGGCATGTATGGGTATTAGGCTAACTGGATTTGGTTTGGTTTGGTTTGGTTTAGTATTGTTAAACGTTCTATTGACAGCTATGGTCATTTAAGGACGGCCTCCCCTGTGTGCAAAATGCATGCGTGTAGTGTACACGTGTATGTTTTGTGAGGCTGCGATATGGTCGTGTTTGTCTGTATGTGATAGCGCGGAACTGATGCCAACGTTAAAGTGCTACCTCACTGAAAATTACTGCCGAAGACACCCAGCAGGACACCCCAATCGGTCACATTATACTGACAACGGGCGAACCAGTCGTCCCACTCCTAAATTGCTGAGTGTCAAGCAGGAGTAGAAATTGCCATTTTTACAGACTCTGGTATGTCTCGGCCAAGGGATAGAACACGAAGCCTTCCTCACAGGGGCGAATGCTCCACTAAAGGCCAAAAGTGAGGCATTGTCAAGCAAGACATTAAAAAGAAGAGAAAAGATAAGATCCCAAATTTAGTCGCCTCTTACGATCATGCAATGGGGGCAGCAGGTTCAATTCTTACGCCCTACCTGCAGGGACAGGCGAACTTAAAGTGTTTTGGAAGAATCATTGCTATTGAAACCAAAACTTTGGGGTTAAACTCTACTTTTTGATGTCCTTTCCAAGTGGACAACTGTTAACACTAATGTAAATCCTAGTTTTTTCTTGTTCTTACTTTCGGACCACATGTTTAAGATCAATAACATTTAGATAGTAAGCATGGTCCATTGTTAACATTTTTAAATACCTATATAAGGTGATGAAATAGACTGAAATAGTAACTGATCATGATATGATAGGTTTGTATTTGATTGAGATTTGATCTTGTTATTACTTTAGGACTACTGCGTCAGCATTGGAGGCGAACTGTTGATGATGGAGTCATGGAGTGAATATCGTTATCATAGAAGATGGATTAATTTCAAAATACAAGATGACGGTACGAACCAAAATATAAATCATAAAAATCGTGTGCCACGAGTTTTCATGTACGTCTATGTCAATGAATCTCGTTCATATTTTCTTTCAGACACAAGTAAGCAAAAGCAGAATTGTCATTGAATTTTTCTTGAGATACATATCTGACTATTTTGTTGCCTCCTGTAAAGAACAATCGAGATATCCCATTACTATAGATATTCCCTCTATGAGAAGCAAATACTTCAAATCACCTTTTCATTGCTGCAAATGTCATCTGTTTACGTTCATGAAGCAGAGAACCATCACTTATAATGACCCTCCTTCACATACCATCGCTGCAAATGACGTTCAATCTACAAATTATCACTACAAATGATGTCTTCCGCACAAACCATCAATACTATAAATTACCTCTCCTTCATATACCATCACTAGTAATGTCCTCTTTTCTCACATACCATCTCTACTAATTATTTGTTCCTTCACATACCATCAATATAAATATACAATCAAAATCGTTACGGCGTCAACAAGCCATGTTCAAAAAGAACACGCCAACAAACCGAACGGTTGTTGCAGCGTGTCACTCACTGTATCTGTCTCGTCGATTGGTCGATAGAACGTTTGAGGTCGATGTCGTCCTTGATTTCAGAAGCAGTGTACAACATTGTATCTTTTTCGGAGACTTGTTGTTTGCACGCAATGTCAACTTAAGATTACGCATACACGTATATGGAAATGTAAAATTTACATTGCATGTACATGTTTCAAACCATGTGTCATGACTTGAATGTTTCGTTAAATGTATCCCTATCCACATTTTCGTGAACTATACTGGTATTTATGATTACAAGAGGGCAAAATGAAGAATATTACAAATGCTGGAAAGCTGTCCATACTGGCCGCTGCACTGAAAAAATAACAACTCATTCGCTTGAATTTTGTAACGTTTACATGCAAATGTATACGTGTTAAATATATTTGTAAATGTTTCAAGCTACATACATATATATCTATATCAATTAATTGCCATATTAGACGGTTTCGTTGAGCATATCCACATGCTATTGCGTACACAGGGACTTGACACGTTCCTGTAACCCAGAATGAAAAAAATACCTTTCATGCTGGGTCATAGGAACGTGTCGAATCCCTGTGATTGCGTATATGTATTCACAACATATACAACCATACGAAAGTGTAAGAATATGCAAAAAATGCATGATTTTTTTTTATACCGGCAGCATATATTTGCCGGTATAAGTATTTCCTGTCTTGATAAAACCTAGTTCAATTGTAATTGCAATATTTATTCAATATTGAACAAAAACTTAATAAAAACGAAAACAATTAGGTATAAACCTCCGGGGAATTATCTCCATGGATACGCTCCATCGAGAGTAACACTGCAGCTGACATTCGTGGGTACACAATGTACTATCGGCACACAGGTTATCTAACGTCACTGTACCCAAATCGGGACACTTTTTAGATAAATATCAATGTTCTTTATACAATACTATACTATCAGTTCCAAAAATGTTTGTTCATTTTTCATAAATAGATGCTATGCACTTTTCATTTTTATCACAATTTGATATTTCGGGCGCGTGATTCTATAAAAAGAACGCGAAATACCATCAGAGTTACGTAGGCCGTTGAACCGGCGTTACTATACCCTGGAAGGGCCACTTCCGGTATTTTAGCGAATATTTGGGGATAAACGATAAATATCGGCAGGAAATATGCATAGTTGAAATACGTTAGAGTCAACGAGGGTTCTGATTAAATTTCTTCTCCAAACTCTCATTAGTTTTGATAAAATAGACTTTTGAAAATGATATCCAAATAAATAGCGATGCACGGTACGTAAATCAGGAAAGACTTTTTGGTAATTATTTTTACCTTTAAATTGTTCATGTAACGATAATCAGCAGCCGATAAAGCTTTATACAGTTTAATTGTCATGAAAACTGTATACATACAAGTACTTATTTGCATTGAATGACAGTTTCTTGAGCCGATTGTACACTTACTTTTATTATAAAATAAAACGTCATCGTTTTCGTGCACATCATTGTTATTATATAATTTACAAATATATTTAAACAGGTATGTAAGTTATTTAAGTGAACGAGTTGTCGAATCTTGCACCGTTCTGTATTACTTTTCAGTGCAGCGGCCTGTATGGACAGCTTTCCAGCATGTGTAATATTCTTCCTTTCGCCCTCTTGTAATCATAAATACCATTACAGTTCACGAAAATGTGGATAGGTATACATTTTATGAAACACTCAAGTCATGACACATGGTTTGAAACATGTACATGCAATGTACATTGTACATTTCCATATACGTGTATGCGTTATCTCAAGTTGACAATGCGCACAAACAACAAGTCTCCGAAAAAGATACAATGTTGTACACTTCTTCTGAAATCAAGGACGACACTAGCCTCAAACGTTCTATCGACCAATCGACGTGCCCAAATGCAGTGAGTGACACGCTGAAACAACCATTCGGTCTGTGGGCGTGTTCTTTTTGAACATGGCTTGTTGACGCCGTAACGATTTTGATTGTACACGCCTACTTATATTACAGCTATAAATAGTGTCTTCTTCATATACAATCACTACAGATATCCTTCCGTCACTTATCATTACTTCAACTTTCCTCCTCATCATATACAATTACAAGTATTGGGCATGTTATCATAAAATCGTGAGAGCATGAATTTGCAGTCACGCCTAATTCGGTTTTTCAGTTAAAACAATCTTATTTTTTCAATGAAAGAAAAAACAAAGACAAAGAGCGTAATACTGTTGCCAATGTTTACATTTTACGTTTTGATTGTTTTACCTGAATTGAGTGAGTTACAAGAAAGCTGGTTTGAGCACAGAATCCATGCTTGAGCATTGATTTATCGGTTTGTTCATTTTTGTACAAAAACAAGTGTGTTTAATTGTCAAAAATCTAACCTAAATGTCGTTGTAAAAAGTGATAAATAACGTCGTTGTGACAGCGGACGTAGTAGAATCAAAACATGTTGAGGCTATTTGTACTACATACGTTAAACTCTGTTTATTGTTACACAGTCGGGTCGTCTACTGTAGCCGGTTATATCTGGACAGGTATACCGTATTCAGCTTCCTTGCCAGAATGGATAACCTTAACGTCAGCAGCGACAAGCAGACTTAATTTGTGTATGGGCCTGATGTATAACAAGACGGGTGAACTTGGAAGTACACTTAAAATAGATTTTTGGGAGGTCGTCAGCTGCGATATAAAGAATGGCTTTGCTTGTCAGCTAAGGTATGCTTTGCAGTTTTTCTTTTTCTACTGTTTTCACAATATAATATATATATAACATATCCAATAATGAATGATAAACAATATATTTGTAATAATTTGCATGAAAGAAAAAAAACAAAACAAAATAATAGTACTAATAATTATGATTAACGTTGAATCATTAAATTTAATTGTCTACAAGTACCATACTTCCGTATAATAATCTACAAGTACAATACTTCCGTGTAATAATCTGCCAGTACATTACTTCCGTCTTATAATCTCCAAGTACATTACTTCCGTCTTATAATATATAAGATCAATACTTCCGTCTAATATTCTACAAGTACAATACCTCCGTCTAATAATCTGCCAGTACATTACTTCCGTCTTATAATCTCCAAGTACATTACTTCCGTCTTATAATATATAAGATTAATACTTCCGTCTAATATTCTACAAGTACAATACTTCCGTCTAATAATCTGCAAGTACATTACTTCCGTCTTATAATCTGCAAGAGTAAAATACTTCCGTCTTATAATATATAAGATCAATACTTCCGTCTTATATTCTGCAAGTACAATACTTCCATATAATAATCTACTAGAACAATATTTCCGTCTAACAATCTGTATGTACAATACTTCCGTCTAATATTCTACAAGTACAATACTTCCGTTTAATAGTCTGCAAGTACCATTTTTCCGTCTAATAATTTACAAGTTCAATACTTCCTTCTAATATTTTACAAGTACAAAACTTCCGTTTAATAATCTACAAGTTCAATACTTCCGTCTTATATTTTACTAGTGCAGTACTTCCTTCAATACTTGCAGTTACATGTTTTTTGACTAAGTGTAATTTAAACATTAAAAATCTCAGATTCCTTATTGCCTATTTTATTTTACTATTTTATCAAAATCTGTAGTAAAGGTCTCATGCGAGAAACGACACTCAATATTTTGTACTAGAACGCTGTTATATGACATTAAGGCTCCAAAAGGTAAATCATTTATGCAATACAGTCGGAAAAAACCAAGAAAAC
Source organism: Mizuhopecten yessoensis (assembly GCF_002113885.1). Lineage (NCBI taxonomy): Eukaryota > Metazoa > Mollusca > Bivalvia > Pectinida > Pectinidae > Mizuhopecten > Mizuhopecten yessoensis. Next base: position 75,560 of record NW_018405448.1, read on the forward strand.
CGTTTTGACCCTGTTCCCCATGTGAGCGTTTTTGCCAAACTATTCCAGATTGAAGCTTTTGGAATTTACTAACAAATACAGGCAATATTTTTATAGATTGCTAATATTTATAGCATTTAGGTTCCATAGGGGGTGATCAATTAATACAGGAAAGTCAGGTTGGACTACTTCAATTCAAAGGCTCTTCATATTTTGGACTTTTTCATATGAAAATCTCTAGGTAAAAGTTTCAGGAAGACATACTGGAAAATATTTTTTTTTGGCGATATTTGATATAAACGTTCAAAAGGACACAAACAGTTTTGAACATAAGTCTTAACATTTATCCTAATTTTACATTTTTTGTTTTTACCTTAACCTGGTTTTGAACTTTATTGTGTTATCAAGACTCCAATATTCAATTTGTATACGGAAATTAACCATACATATAACAATCAGTATTCCTAAAGGGAGGATGAGTTTGGTATTGAGACGCCTGACAGATCAAACAGTGTTGTATACCAGTCGAAATGTTCCATTTGTGTTTTCGAAATTCATTGATCAATTTTGTAGTATTCTTAGATTAGGTGAGCTTTGCTGTTTTACAACAGCTTTGGATTTCTTTTGAGTTTGTTCATCAACGTTATTGTTATAAGTAAAAATGTATCGATTATAACAAACTGTTTGTCCAATATCTATTTCAATTGGCACAGTATATGGTGGAAAAAAGTTTCTGCTTAATTATCTTCTTGAATCTTTTTTAGGGCCCCAGATCAATGGCAATAACAGCAGAGCGCCACGCAACACTCGTCTGTGTGAGGAAAGATAACTCTATTACCTACCAACATATGTACAGTATACAAATATGTACACAGTTACACAGATGTACCTGGTTATATGATGAAAGGTTTCCTAAACCTGACTTTCACAAGCATGGTTGTACTTCTTAAGACCCGACAACATTTCTTCTCTTTCGATGGAGATTGAATGGAGAATATGCAACTGTGATGAGCAGTCGCTTGGCTTGCAAATACGTGAAGGGTATAGCTATCAATATTGTAGTACTTGTATTAATGTGTGAATATTATAAAACAAAAATGCTTCTATCAATGTGTGAATTATGGTGGCATATTATCGTGTTAATGATCAGATGTGACATAGACTAGCCACCTATTTATGCAAAACAAAACGACAAGTTAACCAATCGTTCTGGAAGAAATTATCACGTGACTAAAACCTAAATTAAGGCTGAATCGATCTTAAACCAAATTATAAGCTATTATAGTACACCACGTTTTGGAAAATAATTGGTTAACCACTCGTTTTGTTTTGCATAAATAAATGGCAAGGCGATGTTACATCTGAGCATCAACACGATAAAAAGCCGAGTTACCTACTTACGTGATAATTATCGCAGCAAAATTATCTCGAAAAATGTAAAAATGTGTCGACATAATTTCAACGTTATTGCAACATATCCTTAGATGATGTTGACATCTTTAAAAAAAAATATGTCGACATAAGTAACTCGCACGATAGCAGAGATATGCCACCATAGTGAATATGGTAAAACACAGATACCTCTATGAATGTGTGATATTGAAAAACAACTCTACTTTTATCAATTTTTAATATTGTGATACAAGAATAATTCTATCAATATATGAATATTGTAAACAGTGTAAATATTGTGAAATCAAATATCAACCAAATATACTGAAACAAGTGTTTCATAATTGTAAAAAACAATTGTCCCATACATCAGTAATTTCTTATCGATTTTGATAATTAATAGATTATATGAAAAGTTTAGAAATATGATTATGTCTTTCGATTGCATTCATAATGTCATTATGTTTATCATGTTTACTTCGCCAATTTGTTCATACCTAATCAAACTGACCGAAGCATCGGTTTTAGCAACAATAGCCTTACAGGAGGGAACTAAATTAAGAGACATTATAGAAAAAAGAAATAGGGAGATTACCTGTGTCTTGTATATATAAACTTTGTATCTATATGTTTATTATGTATCATTATCTATATTTATTAACTAAATGTAACTACATTAAAAGATTGTAGGACAAAATACCCATGTTTTCCATTTGTTTATGCAACAATACATGTGTTGATTTTTAATTTATAAAAAGTCTGGAATCATTTTTATACGATACATATGACTGATTTACAAGGGATATACGTTGAATATTAATATATAAAAAGATGAGGAAACATTTTTATAAAACAATAAATGTAGATGATGCAAAAGAGACATGCGTTGAGTATTCAAAATATGAAAAGGGGAGGATTGTTTTAATGCAACAATACATGATTTGATTAATCTGCGGTATGCGTTGAGAATAAATATATGAGAAGATAAGCATGTATTTTCATACAATACATGTGATATAAAGGTGAGGATTTATTGTTATACAACAATACATGTGAATGATTTACAATATATATGCGTCGACCATTAAAATATATATAGGCTAGGCTCTTATACAACAAAACACATCAATAATTACAAAGGGGGAGCATTGGTGTGCAGAAAGGCATTCAAATATACACAAAAAGAATCGAAGCCCTGATATTTATTTTAAATAAATAATCTCAAACAACGTGGATGCTTTGGCGATATAAAAGTAAATTAAAACATATTAATGCCATAATAGATTTACTCAGTCAAGCAGCCAGTGAAGTAAACAAAGAAAAGACAGATACAGAATAACACTGTGAAATATTTTGACTTGGTTTCATTATGTCGACATTGCATTAGAAATTGGTTACACATATGGATCACGTGGTCCCTCCTTCCGAAATTTGTCGAGTTTAATGTCACATTTTTGTTTTGTTTGGTACTTCATCAGTTTCTTTTGTCGTATTGGTCACCGAATTTGTGATAAAAGTATGTTGACGTTAATGTTTAATTATTAATTTAATTATTTAACATAATTTACGTTTAAAGTTCCATTCAGTCTAACGAATAGTGAATATATAAAAAGGTGCGAAATAATTTCGAAAAAAAGTCCATTACACATGGATTATTCAAAAGGAACATGCGTTGATTATTCAAAATATAAGAAGGTGAGTAATTGTTTAATGAAACAATACATATAATCGATTAGCATACGGTATGCCTTGAGAATTAAAAAAATAGAATGTGAGGATTTATTTCTGTACAGCAATACATGAGAATGATTTACAAGGGACATGCGGAAGCGTTATGAACAGGTTATAAGGACATTTGGAGGGTAGCGATTGTTCGTTCTGGTTAGCTTAACGATATCTAAACAACAAACTTTAATCCATGATATTTTCGGAAAGTTTGAAATTCGAACAATAGATTGACGATAGCGATATCTTAGCTAGTTGTAACACCCTGGGACTTGTACTCTTGTTGACCATCAACCAGCTGTGTATAACTTCACCTTGTGTGTAGGCTATGCGGTCTAATAATCTACAGTGTATCTAGGTGTTGAAGCTATTATTTCTTTTATCCTTTTGTGTTGACGCTGTGATAAATTATGAGATTTGATTACTAGGCCATTGAAACAGGTTTACACACTATCTGTTAAAGGTACTGATTCGGCTTTCCTAATCCGTTGTTCCATTCACCACGGTGTAAGTGGAGTGTTTACATGCAGTTGATTGCTATACATTTGTACATACACTAAACAAAATAGTTTTATGTAAGAGAACAGCTACAGACAGTCGTACCAATACTCAATGTCTGTTAAGCTCTGGAAGGGTACGCGTCATGTGCTGTGTACTTTGATATAATGTCGCGAGTGTTCACCGTACAGCAGATAACCACACATATTCTATGACAGGACTACGGTATGACACCACTGTAAATCTATTTTTAGGTGTAGTATAACCGGGTAGAATTCCAAGTCTTCATAATGTTTGTAGAATTACTTCCTGGATTTCTGTAACTGTTCAGTGTTTCAAGATACAGAAGATGTATGTGGTTGAGGATTAAGGTGAAATATGCTACATTGCCATATGTTCTGTTGTATTCTAAACATGTTATACTGTATTACGTGTATTTGGGCAATGAGTACAGTAATACTTACGTATGTGTGTGTATGTGTGTTTGGTCAATTGATATATCATTTGAACAGTTAAACCAAACGTTTGTTTCACATTTAATTACAAAAAATAATACTCTGCGCAGCATACATCATCAGTAATGCATGGGCTAAGTATTCCTACGTACGTACAAACAACAGATTGATTTAATATTACATTTTATTAAGTATATTTTTATATATCGTGAAAACTCTTACGTCACATTACGTAAACATATATGAATGCTTAGTCACCAGACATTAAATAAGTCAGCCGGGTTAAAAACAAACATGTATTTGTACTTCTTAGTAAGTGTGACTATAACAGATATGGTTTTGTAGTTAACTAAGTCACGCGTATTCTGTCTATACAAACGTAAATATTAAGCTTTGAATAATATGTCTACACATATAATTACACAGCTATACCAAATAAAATAATGACAGTAACGGAGTAAAAAAAGCATAGCTTTATGGTAATATAACAAAACATCTTGTTCCAGCACTGTCATACACACTGGAATAAATAAATCAATATAAAAGTGAAATATTAATACATAACTGATATTTATGGTTACGTCTTCATTGACAATCAGGAAGTGATTGTGCATACAAACAGAAGGTCATACGCATGCGTAATGCTAAAAACGTCATTCCAGTATTGTAGTGAACTGAATAATGATCCTACGCACTGTAGCGTTTTAAGTTCAAGGTGTTAAACAATTGCATTGTTGCACATGGATTAAATTCGCAGTGTCTGAATGAGGCCAAAACGAAGGAAACGCGTATTTCTTATCCCCCTACCGACCCGGCAAATAGCCTCCCTACCTGAAAAAAATCAAAAGCCAAAATTAAGAAATAGCTTTTAAATATATCCATTTAGTAGAATCCACAAACTTGAAGCATTGAAGTGTATTCAAAGAAATTCCTTAATAATTTGAAACGTTTAGAGTCGAATTTTATTACAAATTAAATACACCTTATCAATAACTATTTTATGTTGTTAATGATAAAACAACATCTTTTGAATACCTACCTACCTGCACTAAAAATCGTATGGAAGATGAAACACACCTATACTTGTATTTGGCCTTACTCACGTTCAATAATATATGTATATTGAACGTTATAACTGACTGGTGAACACTATAGGTATGACGTATGTTAATACTTGTATAGGATGATATAGTAATGGTGAACATAATGTTAATATCATCATTATAAGCAGTAGTACATGTAGTAGGAGTAACGGTAGAAGTTAGCAGTAGTTACAATACCAGCATAACTGTCGTGGTGGTGGTATGTTTTGCCAAAGTAAGTGGTCAGTGTAGTTAATGTTATCCCTTTACGTTTGTGCCGTTGTATATTTTGTGTGTGGGGTGTTGTATATATGTGATGTGTTAATGTTGCCGCTGTGTAAAAGGTATCGTGTATTTTTTTTATTAAGTATTGCAATGTGGTGGTAATTTTCCCTCGTGTTTCGACTGTGTTGTGTATTTTGTTACTGAGTATTGACGATGTGGTAATCATGCCCCTGTGTGGACAGTGTTGTGTATTTTTTTAGTGAGTTTTGACGGTGTGGTAACTATGCCCCTGTGTGGATGGTATTGTATATTTTGTTAATGAGTATTGACGGTGTGGTAATAATGCCGCTCTGTGGACGGTGTTGTGTATTTTGTTAATGATAATTGATGGTGTGGCTATTATGCCCCTGTGTGGACGGTGTTGTGTATTTTGTTAGAGAATATTGACGGTGTTGTAATTATGCACCTGTGTGGACGGTGTTGTGTATTTTATTAGAGAGTATTGACGGTGTGGTAATAATGCCCCTGTGTGGATGGTATTGTGTATTTTGTTAAGGAGTTTTGATGGTGTAGTAATTATGCCCCTGCATTTACGATGTTGTGTATTTTGTTATGAAGGGTTATTGAGGGTTGATAATTTTGTCATTGAGTGTTAACGGTGTGGTTAGTTTGTAATTGAGTATTCAGGGTTTGGTAATTCTGTCATTAAATATCCACGGTGTGGTGTAAGTTTGTCATTGATAATTGACTTTGTTGGTGTAATTTTATCGTTGAGAATTGGCTTTGTTGTGTAATATTGATATTGCAGTATGAAAGAGGGGTGATTTTGCATATGGGTTTTGAGGGGCTGGTACTTTTGCCATTGAGTATTGACGGTATGGTTATTTTTGCATTGAGTTGTGACAGTGTGGTAATTTATCACTAATTATTTGGCAAGATAGATATAATAACATTAAATTGTATCTGTAATTTGTTTTAAGTTTAAAAAATAAATTAGAATTTGTATATGTATACTTAGTCATGGTTCCAGAGATATAGGGATTTATCTTTATATTTAGTCATGAAGTCAAGAAAATAATATTTGTTTATATTTTAAGCTATGGTTCCAGAGAAAAAAAAATGTAAATATATGTTCATATAAAGAACATAAATAAATCTGTCCTATCTACCGCTAGGCCATTCTGCCTTCTTCAGGCGGGTGTATATATATTTGGTAATGGTCGAAGAGAACAGAAATGTCTATACCTTCAGTCCTTGTGCAAGAGATATTTTTGTTTTTAATATTTAAGGTCATGGTGCCAGTCATAAAAATAATTGTATATGTATTTAGACATTGTTCTAGAAACATAAGTATTGGTAAATGTATTCAGTCATTATGCTAGAAACAATAATAACTGTACATGTATTTAGTCATTATGCCAGAAACAACAATATTTGTATATGCATTTAGTCATGGTGCCAGAGACGATAAGATAATTTCGAATTTACAAAATTGCAATTCGAACGTAAAGTAAATATAACTAAGGCAAAGTATCAGTGAAACAGAATAATCGGTCATACTAACACGTAATAACATTAGGCTTGAATTTTAAAATTGCAGATTGATTATGGAGAGATGTACGGGATTTTCCCATATTTGCGGAGAAAATGTCCGTATTTTTGAAGGGGGATATGAAGCATCCCCGGATCAGCGATACTCTGGGGTCATTTTTTCAGTGACCAACCTTTACGTCCTTCTGATCCTAAGCTTCGGCTACAACTAGATGGTAGTAGCCATGTTGATATCGGTGTCACCCAAACTGACCCCAACTCGTTCCGTGGCCCAGAACAAGTGCGGCAACTGTATCTAAGCGACAGGTGTAACATCATCAAAAACATCAGAGTTCATAAGAAGACGTGTAAGGCGTTTGTTCAAAACCTTGGCAACAAGGTTGTTTCTACTTACGGTGACAAGACTTTTGGAGTGTCCATTGATTCCAAGCAGGATGTATGGCTCGTTGTTTGTATCAAACTTGGGAATGCCATAGTCAACATCGGTAAGTACATCTAAACATTTCTTATTGTGGTACTAACAATGAATACACAATTGAACATATTAATTATGTAATAAATCACCGAAATAAGTAAAATGAGGAAATATCTATGAAAATGCTATGAAGACTTTCTAACTATTTCAAAATCAATTACAGATACACAATAAGTCACAATGTTTTATATCATTAATGATATACAACATATAAAGTCAAAGGCAAAAGGCTTTTCCAAGTTTTGTGATTTATTGATCTCATGTATTTCAACATTTTTGTGTACGAGTCCTAGAAGGAGGAAACTACAATATGTTACAGTGGAATGTATTTTTTTTTTCATTTTTGGCAAAAAGTATGTTACCAAATGTTAAAGGTGAAATCAACTGCGTGCGTGCGTGCGTGAGTGTGTGTCTCTGTGTGTGTGTGTATGTGTGTGTGTGTGTGTGGTTCATTATAAGTCTGTTGCAATGCTACCAAGACAAAAATAAACAGATTTAATTAAAAGTTCTATTTTGCTTTTGATAACATATTTAATATAAAAAAAATATCTCCGAAGCTTAATTACCTACACTAATTTGGTAAGATAAAAAAGTGGCATGGTCATTCGATTTTGCTGTATAAAATATTATACTTTGAAAACCAGGTAAAAGGCTATATGGTTATATGTCAGTATAGTCAAATGATAATTTAGAAGAAAAACCTCTTTGATGATGTATTATATTGTTTAAACGACTCTACACAATTCTGTAAAATATGCAGAAACGCATAATATATATAAAAAACAACAATGGGTGAGGAAAATACCTCTGGTCCATGTCTGTACTTAGATAATGTTTATTCCTTCTTAACGAAATAGACGTAACGTTATATTGTTAGCCTTGTAATTTGCCGCGGTTATCATTTATTTAAGTTTTCAGCTTACTCTTTTTCTTGAAGCCTTTCACTGTAACATAACTCATTGTTGTTTTAGCTATCTTTTATAGATCAACCTTCTAAGTTCCATGAAGTCACTGGTGAACATGTTGAATTTGAGGGAACAAACAAACACACAGCCAAACTGAAAGTGTCCAATCCGACTGCCATCATGTGTTTGATAGGCAGAGACAGAGACATCACTCCTGCCTTTAGGTACTACTATGCACGGTTCTAATGATATGTTGAGTGAGATCAACAGCAAGATGGACCATTTGGAAAAAACTATTTCCCAGTTGAAGAATGTCGAGAAAAAACAACACGACAAAATGTATGCAGGTTACAAAGCATTGAAGGAAATCGTAGTGGGAATAACCAAGCAAAACACTGCCTCCGATATTGTCAGTATGGCGTCGATCATTCAAGCAAACTATACCGAACTTTTAAGGGATCTAAAACCTCGTGAGCTCATATTCATACTGTTTGAAAACGGAATTATAGATTTGCAAGGGTAGAAAAAAGAGCGAATTGGTACAGTAAAGAGGATCAAAATAACAGACTCCTTGCTTATCTTGGCATTAGACCTGTAAGCCGTAGCGTAATGATTGAAGCCTTGGAGTACTTGAATCTATCTGACCTGAAAGATAAAATGCTGCCGTATGAGCCATATCCTGCTCTCACACCGAGACCGTACCAAAAACAGACTACCAAAGTGCATGAGAAGCACATGCTTGTTGGTATTCGAGTGAGTGGGTGTAGCAAAGAGGATCAAAATGGCAAACCTCTTGATTATCTTGTAAGTAAACCTGTAAACCGTATCATAATGATCGATACCTTTGAGTACTAGAAACAAACACACCTGAAAGGTGATGATATATCATAAAGAAGGGTGTCTATGTGTATCAGAAATATAATGACGTAATAAAAAATAAGCAGAAATCATACGATTACTGTTGAAGCATTTAACTGCTTTCATATGCGGTTCATGTGTATATGAATGCCCACTGGATAACAGGGAAGTGATATGAACCATATCAATCATAATAGTATATTGAAAACATAAAAATATTGTTTATTAGTATGATGATTAAAATCGTTTGTTTAAGAACGATTGTTTCGATGCTGAAAATTTATTTCATTCAAAAAGAAGTGCAACGCACGTGCCGGATTATGCGCATTGACCAGCTGTGGTGTGGTCGAAGACAAGATTCATTGTGATTTATGAAAATATCATTTCATTTCCTTCTACAAGTGATAGATCATAGTAAATACTATTTTATTAGAACATTGTTTTATGGTAGCATAGAAAAAGTATCGCCAAAATATTCAAAACGAAAGTCAAACGTGACTTTCGTGTTTCCAATAGTAACGATTTGGTCACGTCAATTTAACTGATCCGTCCCGTCCATGGTCTGATGACCCAAAACCATAGTAACATTGCAGCACAAATGTAAACATATTATTTTAAACATGGACTTATTATTAAATGACCAGGTTGACAAGGAAATTGGACATACAACAGGAAATGCCCAATCGATGTCAAACACTTCTGGAGAAGCAGAAGCAGGCATGGCCCTGTTACCAGAACTGGCCTATGAGGACAAAGAAGGTAATATTGACATATCTAAAGTCCAAATCCTTTTTTAAATTAATAATTCGTATATGTGTGTGTGTGTAAAGGTTATTTTGTCATATATCTGAGAATGTCAATCAATATTATGCCATATTGGGATATCAAAATATATCAGTGATCCATTTTTTTTTATTTTTTTTTGTTTTGTTTCTTCCAATAAATATTGAAGCCTTGTTTATTTTAGTAAGTGTCTACAACTGACCAGAAGGTGTTATGAAAGTATTATCAACACCTAATGGACTAGTTTTCTGTTCAATGAAAAATTAGATGTCATCTACATATTTGGTTCAGGGTAAATAATTTTGTAATTGTCACCGTAATGTTAAAAAGTATCATATACATACATTGTAGGTTCTGCCAAGTTCATTAAAGCTGTCCAAGAAGGTAATCTTGCAGTTTTACAGGAATTCGAAGCATTTTTCAAGAGCAAAGGTTTCAACTTTGAACACTTTCCAGTGAATCCACTGATTATTATAGCAGTCGTTGGTTCACCAAAAGCAGTTGAGCATGTACAGAGTTGGAGTTCTAATACATTTAACTGGAACGATCAACTATAAATCCCAGTGGGATTGTTTGAAGTTTTATTGGACGAAATGAAAGACAGAAAAGCTACACCGTTGTATGTTGCAACATTTCTGAAGAAACCAGTGATCGTGGAATCCCTGATTAAGTATTCAGACGAACAGAACATTGCCTACTGTATGAACAATATACAACTCATCAACCCGATGGAGATTTTCTTCATGGCAGAGGTTGGGGAACGCCTGAAAAAGGAATATCGAGAATTGAAACCTGCTGTTGTACCTGGTCATCAGAGAGAGGTAAACGGTAGATTGGCCAGAGTAATTATTGTTTATTCTCCAAAAGTGCACGTGACCAATCACATAAAGGACGGGATATGATTTGTGATGATTAGAAACTCTTACAGGGTTGATGATGAAGCCATGACCGTGTCAAACAGCAAGGGAGTAGACGGTGATATTTCCAAACAGGACATGGAAAGGACAAAAAAGCCATTGAATCGCACAGCAAGACACTGTGGTGTAATTACAGCAATCTCAATATTATCAGTGTTTGCACCGTGCGATCTAAACGTAAGGGAGACATACTGGAGAAGTGTCTGTGTTGTGCTATACTGTAGTACAAAAGGAGTTGTACCACTTGGGGGAAAAGAGTTTCCTTCGACATTAGCCTTGGAAGAAGACGATTCTATTGACATTGATGTCCGCGAAGAATATTCTGAATTTGGTGGATATCCGACAAAACCAAGCACAAATCACCATGAATAGCTCAAAATGGGATGTAACATAGGTGCGCTGCCATCACAAAACGGTGGAGGAACACTTGGTCCGTTTGTGCAGTATAAAGGTACAATGGGTTTCCTGACATGCGCTCATGTGTTGTTTGATGTCACTCACCAACACAGTGTGGACTTCACCGATAATGGATCCAATCAATTTCTCGTCGTAAAACCCGCTAAAGATGCTTCCTCCCTAAGTGGTTACCAATGTGGATTTGTACACAGGGTATTTTTTAACCCAAGTATGGATATCAGCATTGATGTTGCCGTGGTGACCATATCAGATGAAACACGGCGACCCACTAAAGGCAGATTTGCTAATGATCACAGTTACAAGTACAGAGAAGCAGGTAGGTACATTTTTTGGGAATTATGGTTTTGCATGTGTTCTCCATCAGATTATCATTCATACATTTTAATATATTATCGATCCCAAGGTAATGAAAATGCATACATTTTGTAGGTTGTTCAATACCTAAAATTCATAAATCAATCATCTGGCGCTGAAAATACATAACCAGTAATTAAACAATAATTCAACCATAACATTACCTCAAAAACTGTCAGAATTTAGGTACTTACATTACATGTCACTGGCACAGTTGATTCGGTACTGAGAGGATTGTTATAGATTCTATATGTGCCTTTATAAATGTCGAAAACTGACAACAATAAAACTCAGAATTTGAGAGTTACAGGTTGATGAAGACCATGGGTACATGTTTCAATCGCCATGGTGATCTCTTTAGGAAATGTTCAATATCGTCGTGTGATAGCAATATCAACGTGTTTGCTAATACACATCAGTTATCATTACTGCTTTGTTGTCATTACCACATATGTCTCTTTAAGAGCAAAACATGGCTTGAATGTGACTTCGATGCACATGGCGGGTGTCGTTGATGAAGCAGACGACGCTTACCCTACCGGGACAAATCTTTGTTTGTTCAAATTGCGCTTTATTTCCACAATTTATAATTGAAATTACGGTGTTGTTCAAGCTAAGATATTTGTCGCTCTTTTGTCCTCCATTTGTTGTTTACACCCGTGTATCAATTGTATATAGAGAGCAAAATGGAAGTCATAAGAAATTAGTACTTCTCGAAATTACACAAAGTAAGACTGTGGTTCAGAAAACGTTATTTGGTTGACATACTCACTCATGGTGCTTTTCTAGTGATTCACATATTTAATTTAAGTGTTTGCTCTTTTGAAACATATCGTCAGTAAAAGCGTAAAGTTAACATTTACCAAATTGGCCCCCTTTTAAAAATGTCCAGCCTTTAGAACGCGCTTAGGACATCTTTTAGATGACCTACATTTCATCGATGGATAATTGTACGTCATATCAGTTAAACATTGGGTTACCTGTTGTGCATTAAACATCCGACTATCTTGTTCTTGAATATTGTAGCTTGTTCGTAATGTTGTCAATTCAAACTCACATAAACCTCCTTCGTATCATATTAAAAGTTTACCTTCTCGGTATGCAACACAAATTCAAACAAAACAAAGATGCCTTATTGAGTTTGTGAATCACATTCTGTCAGGATTTGATGATTTACCGGAATACAACAACGGAGCTATATTACCAGACATTAAACAAATTGGAAGAAGCAACTTGGTTGTCAAATTCGGAAGTGAAACCCAACGGTTACTTGAGAGTGGACGGTGCACAAGTGCGGCCCCTGTCCACTGCCTTAGGACTGCCCTCCATGGCGACCAAACTCTGTATGAAAAACCAGTATGAAGTTATAGGAGACAAATCAGGAATTAACATTTTCCAGCCAGGTGACTCTGGATCAGCAGTGTTTATGTTGGAAGGAACATCTTTACACTGTATAGGGTTAGCGATCGGGCGCACGACTCATGGTACCGCCGTAGTCACGCCTATACAAGCAATCTTAGCCGCACTTGGATCAGACGCTGATTTGAAATTCAGCGTTTCAATGAATAATGATAGCATGTGTTTTTGCCTCTTCCTATCAACGTCAACATGCATATACTAGAGATATGAATAATAGCAATAATGTAAAGCTACAGTAACTTTTCATGAATGTTCCAGAGAAGATACATCCTTAAGACATTATTAAGATTTAGTGTTTCCAAAATGGTGGCCCGCATGGAGGCGCAAGGCATTTCCCGCTGGCACAAATTTTCGAAGTTGATGGTTATTGGATTCACTGATTACAAGACAATACCAACGGGTGTTACCGTGAGAGCTTCAATTTTATCCCCGTGTTCGCGATGAGAAACTTGTTCTCACGACAAAACCTAAAACCACAGTGTGATAATCTTTGAATACCACATAGTTTGAACTTGGAATGACATTCATTGTTCGATGTATTTTCCACTTTACCTGAAGCCTTTTTATTATATTTTTAACTGAAAGCTTTACCTGTCGACAAATCTACACAACTTTTTGCTACAAAATGTACATTGATAAAAAATATTAATTAACAGCTTCTTCTGCATAATTTCATTTCATTGAAGACACAGTGTAATCGTTCTCTACACTTTATCATGCTTTATCAGAGTTACTTACTTTTATTACCATTTTTTGGTATGGAATTTTTCATGATGGATACTTCTGAAATCCATTTTTATGTCTAGTGTAATCAGACAAGGTTTTCATTAATTTTGCCTTGATGGTCTAGCAGTTCTGCTATTCTAAGGATGTTGCTGTTGTTTATCCAGTTAAATACAATCAGAACTTTCTTTCTATATTGATAACCCCCCTCCCCATATCAATTAATTTGCAATATCTGTAATACTTTTAGGAAGTAGATTTTATATCAACCTTTATCTAACCAGGATTTGAAGATATCCTGGTAAAACAATGGTAATTGTGTATAACCGTCCAAATGATTTATATTATCTATAATATCTGAGAATATCAAGATAGTATGCCCATATTGATTTAGGAAATGCTTTTGTATAGCTGTCCATTGACTCATTATCATCCTTTATTAATTTTTGAACCCACCCACACTGAATAATTAGAATGTGCGATGTCAAATCTAACATTTGCAAACCCCCTCTTTTGTATGATAAGAAGAGAGTGTTTCGTTATAATTCGTTGTAGTACATGTAGTACTGTAAAATAATAAGTAAGTTAGGGAATTAAAAGTGTTTAAGAAATCTTTATTGATCTAATTATGGGCGGATTGGTCGAGTGGTTAACACTCCGGTTTTCCACCCAGGCGACCGGGGTTCGATCCCCGAAGTCTTTGTACGCATAGATATTCAGAGAAAATGTGTTTCTCCTGCCCACACAACTCTAACAACCCAGGTGGAGTATAAATTAGTCTGGGATGGATGTTGCGGTATATGTGCTGTAGCGTTCAAGTGAGGTGGCACTATAAATGATGCCGTTGGCAGCATGGTCCCACTGCAAAGAGAACGCATTACATCTCCAGCAAACACGCAGGCATACACACATAGGGAGATATTAGCCAGGAGGCAAAGGACTAGTAGTTAGCGCCTGATAAGGCAGCCCCTGCAAATTCCTCAAAATTGAATTGATTAATATATATGCTTATTGTATTTATTATATGCATGACAATTTCTCGCAATCACATTGGTCGGATAATGTATATACAGGTGACCAGTCCTCAAAAACTCAAGTAGACTGGTTATCCGGTGAATATCGATTTCTAAATATAGCCTATATGGAAATTCACTGGAACCTATCGTAGCGCATGCACAGTTAGACCAGAACGCGATCTGTCAGACAACATTAGAAGATGGCTGCTGGCGATCGTTTCTCCTCCGTTACATCAGAAAATTACCAAAACTATTCGAGGATAAAGATGCTGTTAACATATAGAAGGCCATTGAAAACGCAGTGCATGTCCTCAATGCATATCTAAAGAAAAAGAACCTAGACGATGCCTTCGAAAGCTACAACTAAGGAGGCAGGACCCATATCGGATCAGTATCCAAATTAGTTCACTTTTTGTAAAAACTGTTTTAAATCAATGAATGTGTCCACGTATCAGTTATAACAATGATGTAACTTTAGAATAGATAGTCATACACCATTTTTTGTCTACAGATGATTATTTGTTAAGTTCTAATAGCACTAGAAAACGTAATTCAAACTCAAATGTCGGTGTTTTGTTTACATTTTTAGAAAATGGCGCGTACGACGATTATCCATTTTGTTTTGGACTATAGAAATAAATTCACGCTATATAAATAATTGTTTTCATATTAGTTCCAAAGGCCATCATAACATGCTAATATGCTGACAAAACAATATTCATTGGAAGCGTAAGATAATGCAAAATTCAAGCCTTGATCCGATTTGGGTCTTGACATTCGCAAAAAACCGGAACCGCTGATAGGTGATGTCAGAGCGTTCTAAAAATATTTCACGTGAGCCCCATGTACTATTTTTTTTGTAAGAACACCCATCGATATTCTTCCTTTCATACAACCATAAATGAGTATAATTCATCCTCAAAATTGTCAATGAATTAATAAAACGATGGTTGGTTGATCCGATTTGGGTACTGTCACTTATGCTGAACTGTTGAATTCAAACCTGGCTAAATTTTACTCGGAGGCTCGCGTACAAAAATCAGAACCTTGAGTTTTGTTTTATTTTATTTTATTGTTGAAGCATATAATAAAACAGTTATGGGCTTTTGTGCTGGTAAAAATGATGTGATATGAATCTGAAAGTGTGATTAACCAAGGCGAAGCCGAGGTCAATATCACTTTTTCAGGCTCATATCACATCATATTTACCAGAACAAAAGCCCATAACTGTTTTATTATATGCTTATCATAGCATATCATATTCACCAGCACAAAAGTCCATAATTGTATATTATTGTATATATATGTACAGTAAATCATTTTTCATATTGATTTTATAATGATTTTGAGAGCAATAAGCGGTTTGCTAACTATAAACTATGCCAAAGAGATTGTTACAAGTATGCATATACGTGTACGTTTTACATAAAAAATGTACAGATTTGTCAAAAGGTGAAGCCTTCAGTTAAAGATATATTATAAAGGCTTCAAGTAAAGTGAAAAGTACATTAATGCAAAGGATGTTTTAGCAAATGTTGTTATGGTCCTGTAACACATATTGCTATTGATGACAAACTTGATAAAACACTCAATATTTTTTTCAAATATTCATTGTTTATATTTACATTTAGATAGAGTCGTTCAGCATTTTGTAGTTATTTCCAACAGTTATTTGAACAGCAAATTTAGTCTTGAAAGTGAAATTGATGACGTTACAATAACAAATATTCAAAATAGTCTCCCAACTGAAAATAAAACAAAAAAATCCCCGAAGGTGTTATTCCTATTTTCGAACTAAAGTAAACTTTCCTCACTCCCTAGGGGGGAATTGTTGACCATGGTATAATGAACGTTCCTATTTTGATGAAGCACCTAAGGTATTTCCGTCCAAGAAAGGTATTTGAATCTAGCATATATGTATCTAGATTCTAAGACGATTCTTGAAATATAAGCTAATTTGACCACTTCGGCTCTGCCCCTCAGGCCCCTAGATATCTAGATCCATCTAAATTACACTTTTAGTTTGCTTTTGGCTATGGGACGTCTCTATTAGCGGCAAAACTAGGGCAAAAAAACTAACAAAGAAAAGTTTTACATTGAAACCCAGGTGAATAAGATTAAGTACCTTCAGACCAGATGTTGCGAAAAGGTAAGCGCCCTTGTTCATCGACAACACTTGCCATGTAGATCAAAGACAAATGCAAGTACATGTAATGTCACGTCCTCACATTGAGACTGGAGTAAAACCACCAGGCAATCTAATTAGCATAAAATGTTTACGATATGACTGCCAAATCATTAATACACAAGGACATAATTAAACGCCTAAATTAAAAACAAATACAAAAAGACAACAGGAATTAAAGGGACCCACATTGAAAAATATATATAAACCTGATAACTTATTTTATTTTCAAATCTTTCTGTCACCTTTAAACAACCGCACGTCTTTAGTGGTCAGTAATAGTGTATCCTTTGACTTACAACTAAATACTGACTTTATCCACAAATAAGGTAAGACATGTTAATTTGAAAGATTCTAATTTTAAGATTATTTCCCACGGCTGCGTAATCTTCGCTTTTCATGAAAAGTTCAAACAAAAATGCAATGCATATTAGTATTTTCCCCACTATAACAAGAAAGTTATAATAAATATATTTAAGCAGATTTCTTATCTAAATTATGTAATGAAATATTATAATTACTTACTCTTCATTCTTTGACTGCGAGCCACCCATTTCGATATTGTATAAGTCAGGTAAGATGAAGTGTCACCAGCTTTATCCGCTGTAAGTGCTATAGAAACAAACGTATATACAGGGGAAGAAAAGCTAGTACTCCATGTTAAGACCAATCAACGATTTGTTTTCTAACAAAATATAACATTCACCACAGTCGTGAACGATTTTTCTATTTATGGGTCTTAACATTACTAAACTTTCTTATCTTGACTGCGTCATCTGACTTCCATGAAATGTCTAAATACTTATATTGATTTAGTATTGCAATCGTAACATGAATCTCCACAGTAATCAAACTATGGTCTTATCATAAAAAGAGGTAGCAAAGGGTGATACAATCTAGATACAATGTGGCCAAATAGAGGAACGATAGAGATTCCACGTATTGTAATAGCGACAGAAGATAAGTACCGATATCCTTTCTATGAAAAGAAAAAAAATAAAGCTCACAATACTGCAGGAAATTAGACGAATTGAAAGGAATTGATTTCCCGTTATGGGAATGCATGGCTTTAGGTGGCAGTCAACGATGCTATTGCAGGTGATTATTATTGTCATTCAGATAACACATTAGACACGTCAGAATCTATTCGTAAAGGGTTAGGTTTGGGACAGATAACAGGGTTATTAATCAACCACGTAAGGAGGCTGGGTTCAGTTTGGCAGATACATAGTTCATGCAAATAATATTTGCGGACAAATACTGACTTGTGCGAGGAAGTAAGTCAAGTTAAGGAGAGGCAGAAAGGCGAACTGAGGGTAGAAATACATATAAATGAAAATGGGCCGTAGCGTACAGGACAGGTTTTTAAAGATTTAATTTAATTTTATATTTGAAGAAACTGCTGTGAACGGGAGACAGTTGACCAGTATGAAAACATGTCTCTTATAGGCAGTACAAAAGAAAGGAAAATAACAGAAATAGCAGCATTTGGCTCCAACAAGGCGTAAACAATCCGTTACAAATGTCGGGCTTTAACAATCTATGACTATCCAAGGGTTCAACACGCCTCCTTTTGTGGACCCCTTGATTTCTTTTCGTTCTATGACCGCATAGCGATGATTCACACAATATACAATGCGATATTTTATTTGCTAAAGACCTATTTGAAGATTTACAATACATTATAAATGATTGTGATTCAGCAGTTCTCGACGTTCGTGTAGTGCATAGCGCAACGACTCTGAGAATCATGCTGTTGCTCTTTTCAGCTCTGAAGGCATATATGAGTGCTCCAGTCTCCAGTAAAAACAAATTGATTTTATTGAATACAAGAATACATTATAAGAAACCGTGTTAAATTTGAAAAGTTAAAGTTTGTTTGAGCTATTCCTCAGGACGTACTACTGGGACTTGTAGGTTTCCCATCGCCTCTAGTTATTCATATATAATTTTGGGACTGACAAGAAATATTTTGAATTAAGGGATTTAAAGTGTGTTATCTCTTGTAAACTGATTGAGAAATCGTTCCCAAATTTCGAAGGTAGATTTTCTATGGTACATAGATGTGCATATAGAATTTACAAATCGATCGGAAAACCAAAATGGCCGACAGGCGATAATGTTGAAATTTGATAATTAAAAGGTATTACCGTTATTGATCAGGAGGCACCGGAGGATTCTTTTTCAAGTTTAAAATGTATTTTTTCAATGGTCATGTTTTGTTATCATACCTATTCGAATGGCTGAATGACCACCAGACAGCAGTCATTGAATTATAATCGAAGTATGTCGATTCTCATAGGTCCTAAATGTTCACATTTAATTCTTAGGTTGATCCGGGAAAACAGTGGTTCCCAGAAACCAATGACAACCACTCTTTGAAAGAACAGTGACATACACAGAAGTATGAAGATTTGATGAAAAGTGACTCTAAGCTTTTTTTTCTATTTACATGATTCACTCCCAATGATTACAGATAAAAAAGAAAAACATATCAATCTTACATAGAACCTATGAAGATGGTGCGACGAGAAAATATTTGTTAAGAAATTTATGTTTTATGTGATGTAGTGTCACTTTGTTTTAGTTAATATGTCACCCTGAAATGATAATAAAATTAATGTAATATTGTTCAATAAAATTGTTTGATGAATTTCGTCATCGTGTGCGTTTGATATATATGGTTGTCTTAAATATATTTAGTAGTTCTTTGTCCGTATATGTTCTTGGATATACTAATTTGGAGTTTTGTTTGTCGCTTAAATAAACCTTATTCATGCATGTGTGACGTACACAGACATGGTCATCGATCAGATAAAAGATATTGGCGCGACTTCATACACATATTTTAACAGACTTGACGATATCGTTAGTAACAAACTGCATTCAATTACTAACTGTATTTCAAGTAACATTACTGTAAAGTTCCTTCGATGATTTCACTACATAGAGTTTCAGATTATCGATTGTTACAATTTTTCCTAATTATCAGTTTGAACACAGTTTTACACATCAAAGTGTTTTAACGAGAATCGTGATCTGTGTTCAATTCTATTTCAAAACATCTTTTATCGTGTTAATGATATGTATGGTGTGTTAATAACGGTTAATCAGAAAACCCTTAATGTGGAAATTAATATTGTGAGTAGCGAGACATAAAGGTGAGCACACGTACTAATCAAATAGGACCTGATGGTACATTATATTTTTATGTAAATGAATAAAGACAAGTTATATTATGTTACCGTTAGTAAAGAATACTCTTTAAGTGATAAATATATTTTCTAGAATATTGTCAGTACATTTCATTCTCTTATAATATTATAGATGATATACAAATAAGTAACAGGTAGGATATTTCGTATTAAAATTAGTACAGGTAACATTAGGCTTCAGTGTTACATGCAATGCGTCCCCATGCGGTGTTTTAAAGTTTTATTACAGGGTTAAATCAAACATTGCATTGCCTTAACCCAGCCAGGAACAATGGGGCACCCTGTGATTTATTCCCGACTGTAATTTATTTTGTAAAACTCCTGTTACGTGATAGTCGTGAAAACTTAAGGGGTAATGTGTACACCTATACTTGTGGATTGATCGTTCACGATGCACTGACTGCAAGAAATAACAAAGGCTGTAGTAACTCGGATTTACCAAAGATTTCAGCCCCTGGATCAAACATGCACAGTGCAATCGAAAGACCCTTTAATCGTTAAACGTTGATGATACACCATAAAGTATTTATTGTTTGTATTGATTCAGTTACAATTACTCGCACATCTATGAATATGTTTGCAATATGCTTTTCTAGTTTACTTTATTTATTATTCCACTAGATGGGGAAACCAACCCATGAGTATCATAATGAATCTGGTTTGAGACAGAATAGCCGGGTGTATATGTTAATGTCATGTCCAACATATTGACATCATCGTAATTATGACGTCATTATTGTAATGTTGGATATCATTGATTCTCCCTTGACAGATGTATGTTCTATGAATGCCTCAAGCCTACAAGATAATACAATATTTTTTGCAAAATGCAGAATTTCAAGGGGCATACTTAGAGCTATGTGTTATGAAAATGCTCCAAAACTAGTAACTATAAGCATGAAGTTATGTTTATATAGACGTTACTGTCTTTATGAATGACACAGCTTTACAGGCAAACAAACGTAAATTCAATATCAGCACAGTTCAGTGCTTAAATTGTACTAGATAATAATAAAGCATATATGGGTACCTAGCTTTTTAATGGTCATAATTACGTACCGTTCTTCATGTAATTGTAAATCACAATAAGGTGCATATGGCCATCACACCATTTGCCATAAGTAAGTAAATGCGGGTACCTAGGTAATCGTAAAACATGGTCATGAGCATACGGGTACTTAGCTAATTATTAATAATGATAAAGTGTATACAGGTATCTAACTAATTGTAAATCTCAATTTAGTACAGGTTAAATAAAGATAATTTCTTAATTCATACAATCCATAGATACAGTTGGGAGCAAACTTAACTTGATATATTGTGAACATCGTAGTGCACATGTAGTGAGCAAGGAAATGCACTTGACAAAACATTGAAGTGCACTCCAGTTCACTTCAGTGTTAATTCCAGTCCACTACGATGTTAACTTCATTACACAACGGTGTGAACTGAAGTGCACTACTGTGTTTACCAAAGTTTAAAAGACTGAAGTACATATTTCAATAATTGTTTATAACGAAATGGGTTCCTTTGTGATATGCAAATTGAAAGAGAAAGGATAGAATCATTCAGCCGAATATTTCATGAAATCGATACCCATATTTTTTGTTTTTTAATTGTTTCAAAGTTCAAATAGAATTTTTACACTCTCTCTGGTGATTATAGAACATATATAGATAGCTGTATTATTTCAGAAGGAAATGTTTAAAAATACACATCCCATTTCATATCAATGGTGTAGTGTCAGAATAGGGGATCAGAATCTGTTATGTGATGATGTTGTAAGTTTTTCGATAAATTTATACTTTTTAATGAAAGATGAAATACCAGAATTTTTTTATATCATGGCACGACAATATATATATGCATAAAAGTTAAAGCTCAGCTAAAGATGTGCATTCATATAAGTTCGTTAATCCAAAATTTCCTTCATATAGTAAAACCTAAGAAAACCTATTAGTTAGTCTGAATTTATTTCTTTGTTATCTATGTATGCACGTCCGGTACCTGTACATGATGATTGTTTAATAGAAAATACATCCACCAAAATGAATATTCAGAAACATACGTATATGGTTCACTATCATGTACAAATTAATATAACGATATATCTATATATTTTATGTAGACATTAAACTGTTATAACTATAAAAGGAACTTAAATGGTGATTATGTATTGGCGACAAAGTATTATCAACCTTAAACCACCAATAAATGTATATCGGTTCATTGGTTCATTGCAGATGACACCGTTGTAAGCATCTAGTCGCTTCTTAAGGTGCTTCTAAATACTGTCCACTCCACTTCCGGTTGCATTTGGAGGCATTAAGAAGACTTTATTTCTCAAATCTAGTGAAAATAATGTACATGTGCAGTGGGTGGTAAAAACGTTGCACCCTTGTTTCATTTGAAATAAGGGTTTTCAGTTATAAAAATGGACCTGTATAAGTCTCAAAAATGAGAGTTTATTTTATTATTTAGTATGAATACACACATTGTGATTAATTAGTTACAGACCTGTCAATGAATTATACCTGGTAGTATATTAAAAGGTTTCATGGGTTAACAAATACTTAAAAACATAATTGGACATATGTATGTATTACCCCAGCTATTATTAGAAGCTTGGTTCCAACCTAAGGGGGTGAATTTTCCAGTGTTTGTTTAACATGATCATAAAAGAAAACAGGGATGGTGCATTTACCACTTGATCAGAGAGACCACTCCAGTTATTTACAATTCTTCAATTTGAACGAGTGGCCACTTAGATTACTTCTACACATTAGTTATTCCAGTTTCTGGTTGTGACCTCTGGTTTTTCTTGTTAGCTCACATTGCCCAAAGGGCCAAGTGAACTTATGACATGGTGCGGCGTCCGTGGTCCGTCTGTGTCCGTCCGGCGTCAACTTTTTACTTAAAACAACTTCTTCTGAATAACCAAGAGGCCCAGGCTGATGATATTTGGCCAGTAGCATGCTGGGATGAAGGGCTACCAAGTCTGTTCGAAGAAATGACCTTTGCCCATTTACAAGGTCACAGGGGTCAAATATGTTAAAATCTGTCAACAATTCTTTCTGAATAACACTCCATTGGGGGTAGCCCAATAGCCTTAATTATTTCAGGATAGGATAGGTCTTTGATACCAAGGACCAGTTTAGTTGCTCTTCTTTGGACATTTTCAATATATATTTTATCCTTTACAAGCATGGGTGTCCAGACTACAATAGAGGTCTCTAGATATGGTCCTAGAAGAGACTTATATAGGGCTATGAACATTTCCTTGTTTACACAGCTAAAGGTCCTACATGGTTTACATGTTCACTTAACTTTAGATTAGTGTCTATAGTCACACCTAGATCCCTTTCGGTGCATGTGCTAATGATCCAACAGGTTATTATGGTCTATAGTTATTATACTATTTCAGTGAGCTGTAGCAAGAGCAGCTAAGTCCTCTGATGTGTCGAAGACGAGATTCTGCATTGGTCACCATCGTCAGTGTGCAAGAACCGCTCTCCAGCAGTGGTTTCTGTCCTTCTTCCCTCGAGTTCGATGTCCCTGGTTGTGGTTGGTAGCTTGTGTGTTAGTTTGCTTCTAGCTCTGTACAGTTTTGATTTTAAAGTGTTGAAAATGGGTATCTTCTCCACAACAGTTCTTGCCTCATTATCCGATTCGTCGTCACTAGTTCCTCATTGTAGTTTGCAGAAATTTGACTATTTTCTTCTGGTAGCGGTTGGTAATGCAGTTCATGATTTTCTTAGCAACGACACTAGCGTGATCTCCCGGGTGATCGTGTGGATGTCGTCCGACTCCTACTACGATATTGTGTTGCGGGTATTGATCGTAACAGTTGTTAAATGGTGCATCTCCAGTAAGTTCTGAAAGAAATACAAAAATATATTAATCAGCCATGATTGGAAACTAACAGTATCAGTACAAATTGTAGAATGATAGCATTGAAGATAATTTTGAAGTTAACATTGATAGTAGATAACTTGGAAACTCAACTCAAAGTGCCATATCATCATAAACACAATTTTACACTATATTTTTAGATTAATCTCAGAGAAGTGAACAGTTTTTAAATTGAAACATTTAACTTTAAAAATAACTTTTAAACCGCAAACTATTACAATGCAAATTATTTTGATAAAACGTATATAATAAATGTATGTCTTAACATACATTTTAACTAAATGGGTTTTTTTAATCTCATTTTTTATGATAACAGGCCGAGCAGCAGTAATCGAAATTGAATAAAACAATATATTTTAAAATGTCCACCTTACTTTACTTTTTGTCTGGTACTGAAATAATATATATTCTGTTTTCCAAGGCGTACAAATACGTTGACAATGATAAACCAAATTTAAGAGTTTGCTAATTCTCGTGATTTTTTTTTTTTTTTTTTATTTCGACTGGATCTATATAAGCAAACAAAATAGCGCTGTCGTCTGCATGAACTAACATGATTTACAGTCGCTACTTATACTTTAATCCAGTTCGATGACGTATCATAAAATAAAAGCGGTCCTAAAAAACTGCCCTGGGGAACACCACATGTAACCTGCTTTTTGGTTTTGAAAAAAATTCCTTGATATTTACAATTTGTTCACATGTTTACAAATACTCTCTTAAGAAGGACACACTTTCCAATTTGATTGGCTTGAGTTTTGTACATACAATTCGTGGTAAACAGTGCCAAATGCCTTTTGTTAATCAAGTAATAGCATTTCATACAAGAAACCTTTAGAAAAATAAATAAATTTATCACAGCTG
This sequence comes from Mizuhopecten yessoensis, assembly GCF_002113885.1. NCBI lineage: Eukaryota > Metazoa > Mollusca > Bivalvia > Pectinida > Pectinidae > Mizuhopecten > Mizuhopecten yessoensis. The sequence continues at coordinate 100,510 of NW_018405448.1, forward strand.
TGTCCGTGGAATGATTTCCTCTAAAACGTTACTGGTGTTTATACAATAAATTGTTTTGGTTAAGAAAAGTGATGCGTGAACAGTATAGAGACCTTTCTAAAATTTAAAAATAAAAAAAGTTGGCCCCGAACGATATCTTTAATCTATTTAATTGCTTCAATGCTGTATAATGAACGGTTTTTAAGTCATGGTCGCTTGGAGATTTTGTCATTCGATGTCATGGCTTCCATATTTGATATTTTTACTTTTAAAAAGCCCTAATTATTCCATTAGGACTCCTCGGACCCCTCTTCATATGACTTTAGCTATTGAGACCGCGTTTAAAACAAATACAAACAAACAAACAAAAACCTTTCAAAAATCCCTTTATCAACTATATATAAACAAAACTTTGCAGTACCACCTGGCAGTACGACCTGGTATTTTGACATCTCGACCTCTAACTACATACCATGGGTCATTTTTATAAGCTTTGTTACAACAGAACTCTTTTACTCTGTCCGTATAGAATCGCGAAACCTCGAATACTCACTTAATGTTTTTCTTCATTGATCTGACTTACCGAAAGGCTGTTCAATACTGTGGTTAGATAACACTATGTAAACGTTTCACGATGACGCAAATGTCACGTCGATACTCATATTCTTTATCATTTTGTAAACAACGGTTCAATTTACTCTTTTTCATTATTATTTGTTTTGGTTTATAACGTCCACGTTACAGCTATGTGCAGTAAAATCATAAAGTAGGAAAGAGAAAATAAGTAAATTGATAAATCTCACGTGCTGCAATGGGGCACCATGTCAATTTGGGTTTCTTCTTTGTCCCATATCCTGTGAAAACAATACTATTCTACTTTGGCCAAGGGGAGGGGGTTTAAAGTCACCTTTTACGACAGTGTGACGCAGCAGGATTACATATCTGACCTACTAAAGACGACACTTTCTTCATATAATCATTTCTTTACTCAAATATGTCAGAGTAAAAGCAAAAATAATCCGTACCTGTTTGAATGTATTTTATCGTATTTGACCGGACTAGCTATTGCATGTACTTTGTAATATACATCATCGATATGAGTCAACACAGCATCTACATACTTGAGTAGCATTGTCCAGATCATTCACAGGTCGAAATAAATGTCATAGTGTAGTTCAAACTCAAAATTGACGAAGCAATGGCAGAGAGTTTCAGCATATTTTGTGTAACCTTATCCTCCAAATTAAATCAGGATAATGACAACTATCAATAACTTTTTCTGATAAGCGTTACATACGAAGGAGTTAGGTAAACAAAAATGGTTTTGTTAAATTGATAGAAAGTGGATATGGAACTAAATAGGAATAAAAAAAACAAAAGGGATGGTTGACATATCGAATTGCATAGCTACCTTTATATCATGAAAATTTATAAAGTGTTTTTAGTCTAGGATAAGTGAATATCTGGCCAAAATGACTCATTCAACAAAATCGACATTTCCCTAAAAATCCAAAACAGTCATAAATATAATAGCATTTCATAATTACAGTTGTGGGAACGCACAACGCACCAAAAATACCGTGCGCACACCCTGCATACATCGTTCACATATCGTCCGCACATCATCCACACATGGTGCGCACAACTGTGCGATTTAACAATCGTTCGCCCCGTTGTGCGCTTCTCTCCGCACATCTGTGCGATATGGTACAATTTGTTGATCAATATTACGGAATGGAAAAAATACGGAATGTTCGTATGCAATAATTTACACTGTATATATCACTGTAATTTCTCATCACTATAATCAGAGACGTATACGTCTCTGCTATAATATAGAGTATGAAAAATTTACAATGCGTGTAATACAATATACAGTGACCGTTAGACTGTCAATAATGGGCTTGGCGCCTCTGTTACAGAATAGGTAAATAACAATTTGATGAGTGACCGAAGTTTTACCTGGCCTTTACTTGACACATAGAGCTGATATATGATACCATATGACCATGGACGTTTCATTATTTGCATTCGTTTTGGTCTATAGCTCCCCTTCATTTGGTTTTCACACCTTGACGAGTTACGTAAGTTCCCCGGGCGGTGTAAACTACGGTCCAGGTACAAAGTGGCAATGTTTACCTGTGTAGCCGAGACTGTGTTGTAAATTTACACGTGTCGATTAAGGTCGTTTAAAAAACCCACAAAACACTAAATTGAAGAAAGTATAGACAGAAAGATAAGCTTATAGATGTAGCTATAGTATAGAAACATACTAAAAAATATTGTTATGTTCAAACACGAAACCGTACATATTGTCAAGGCATTCCTCAAATTACACCAACCACGATTGTTATCGCCCAACGTTCGTCGATCGTCCACTCAAATGTGTGCAAGGGATGATCGTCCAATTTTTTATCGTTCACACTTCGTACACACATCGTTCACACACCGTGTACACATCGTGCGCACACCGCACATCGTGTAACGTTGTGCGATCCCACAACTGTAGCTCTGAAAGTCTTTAATATTATCTTTCCATGCCTAAGCACTCATGTCTTCAATGCAGAGGAGAGTCACAACATGTGTTTCTTAGTTGTTGCGTTATGCACTAACAGGGACGGCGTTTTGCACGACAGGAACGGCGTTATGCACTACAGGGACGGCGTGTTGCACTACAGGACCGACGTTATGCACTACAGGAACGGCGAGAACTGTTGAATCACCATCATTTATTACATATCAAACACGTGTAAATCTTTCAAATAAATCTGAAATATCTATCGCGGGTGTAATTCTTTATCAAATAAAATGTCGCAATGTATATTGTGTAAATCAGCGTTATGCGGTCATTGCTAGTACTCATGGAAGGATCAAATCTATGAGGTTATCTTTCTGTCTATATTTTCTTAAATTTAGAAATGGTGTTTAAACGATCATAATCGACATATGTGAAATTATAACACACATAGACACTGTACCATACAGTATATATGTAAACATAGCCACCTTGTACGTGTACCTGGAACATAGATTTCCCTACCCGTGGCACTTACGTAACTCGTTAAGGTGTGAAAATCAAAGTGACGTGAATGTATAGAGAAAACAAATACAAATAAATACTTTAAGTCCAGTTGTGTTATCAGCTCTCTGTGTCGGGCACATACCGGGTTAAATTATCGAAATGTTTTACCCGTTCTGTTACATGGGAGCCAAACCCATTTGTGACAGTCTAACGGTCACTGTAAAACTGTGTAACACGGATTGAAAAAGCGAACATTATCTTAGTTAATATGATGAGAAAATGATATATACAGTGAACCTTATTCTTTACGAACATTCAGTTGTTTTAATTCTGTAATATTGAGCAACCAATTGAACCAAATCGCACATTTGTGCGGGAGAAGCGCACAACGGGGCGAACGATTATCAAATCTCACAGTTGTGCACATTATGTGTGGACGATGTGCGCACGCTATATTTGGTGCGTTGTGCGGTTCAACAAATGTAGTAGGTTTTGGCGTGTCTAATGAAATATCTTAATAGTAATAAACCTCAACTGCACGTGCATCGATGACTGCAATCAACGTCATCTCTAGCCATGCATTCCCGCAAAATGAAGAAATTCCTTTCAGTTCGTTCAGTTTGGAAATAAGCTACTTCATAACTTTATGTTTTAATATGATAGTACAATTTAGCATTTTTTCTATCCCCTTATTTCCTGCAGTAGTATTTGTTTAATTTCTACCTTAATCTGTTTCATAGAAAGGAGATTGGTCCGTATTGATCTTCTGTCGGTACTACAATGCTTTGAATCATTATCGTTCCTCTATTTTTTCGTGACTTTATTTCGGCTGTATTTCCCTTTGATGCCTCCGTTGATAATCAGACCATAGTTTGAAAAGTGTCAATTCATGTAACGATTGCATAACTAAATCAATATAAGTATTGAAACATACATTGGAGGACGATGACTCAGTCAAGATAAGAAATGTTTATAATGCTAAGACCCATTACCAGAAAACTGCTTAATTGTAGCTGTGAATAGTATTTAAGTTTAGTAGAAAATTCGTTAATGGTTCTTTACGTACAATTCTGTTTTTCCCCCATATATATACTGTTTTATATCTCTTACACCTTTCACCGCACCGCGCTACAATTCTGTGCAATGCCAGAAGCATACAATACCAAAATGGGTAATTTGCTTCCCAAGATTTCCAAGGAAGAGGAGCAAGTAATGATAGATTGCATAAAATATTGACACATTTAAAAACTGATATACTGTGAAATATCTTTATCATTATATAACGCTTTGTGTCCACAAATTGTTATTATGGAAACATACTAATTCGCACTTAATTCGCCTACATATGTATTCACTATTAACTCCGCCGCGATATATTTAAGTCAAATCATATACTAAAACTGATTGCTTAAGATATGGCTTTCTTTATCCACATTACGAGTATAATGAATTGGTATACACAATTACTACATGTATGAGGCACATGTGAGGAGTTTATTAAGTGTTAAAACATTACCTTTTCTGAAGTTTCGCAGATTTGCTAATATGGTCATTTTCAGGAGATCCATTGGTTGGCAGCTTACATCTATATTTGCCATGGCGTAACATGCTATGGCAATGGTGATGGATTTGTTTGGTATTTGTTTCGCGGAAATAAAGAGCTCCTCAATACATAAATAGATCAATAAAACCTTCATTTCTCTTGAAATTATGATCATATACAAATGTGTATGTCTTACTTTCATCCTTCTTAATAATCGTTGGAACATATATCATCCTCAATATGTTTAGTCCGTGTGCATTCAGGAAGTTCTCTCAAACGGTCATGTGACATTACATATTCATTTTAATAAACTCATATTTTAAGCGTTTATATAGCTTTATTTCAGCTGTTTTGAGTGTTGATATTTGCTATGTAATAATCGTCTGACAGACTTATGTATCATGTTTATATCATGTATTACGGCGAATATTCTTTGTACCACTTGCTATTTCAATTCATTGCATGATCTCTGTTCGAATGAAAATTGCCTTGGGTTCACTAATGTGTTATTAACTGAATGCCGTGAAAATTAATGGTGCAATGAAAACAGAAAAGCAAAGCTATACTATATTAATTTTGAATGAAACGTATCAATCTTTTCATACTTGCCTGGCAATTTATGCTATTCGTTGGCGTTGGCAATCCCTTGTCGAATACATTATTTCAAAAGTATATTTACAATATCCTATGTTTTCATCGATGAATGTGCTAGCATTGAGGAAGGGATTCTTTGTGTTAAAGCTAAACTTAAATTCACTTTCAAATATTGCTGCACAATGTCGAACAACGCTTCATCTGTTAAAATATATCTCTAACCTCATAAAGGTGACAGCTGATAGTACGGTATTTAAATTTGTGAATTTATAACCTACTAAAAGGTTCAGTAAAGACGGAGAAGTACATGAAATTTCTCGTGCACGAATTTGTAAATCATATATGTAAAAAAAACATGATTACGCATCATAAAAATGGTTATATCTGTTAAAATTCCCTAATCAGTTTCATTCATGAATGTATATCAAATGGTCAATTTCAAGTTCAACATATTTTATTGAAAAAAAAAAGTCAACAGGATTGGACATCAGGTATTTCTCTATTAAGTCCTCTCCGTACAGCTCCATCCAGTGTTTAGCGCATTGTTTACATATATTAAAGACACTTACATTGTAAATGCATATAGGGGAAATAACTCATCTATAGCAGATTGTATAATAGTGATATGTAAGGATAGCTACTCTTTTAATAAGGGCCCGTATCGGAGATACGGTTGCCCTATAGTAATCACTCTGTCTGTCCATTTCTACCATCAAGAAAGGGAAAATACGATAGGAAAGTCAACTTCGTCGTTTATTGTACCATTTAGTAACGAACTGTTCCTGTTATGTTGTGAGTTAAGAGGGAAAAGGTTGAAGAGGAAGAGTCTGTAGTGTCTTTGATGTCAAGCTCATGTGGGTATATCCGATCGATGTGGTCAATACATTTATCAGTATTCGAAAAAAATAAAATCGTCGATAATGAATGAAAGTTGAAGAACTCGGGTTTTTATTACCGGTCCGCGTACGCGCATCAATAAACCCAGCTTTATATGAAAAAAAATAATTAAATCACATTATTACTATAGACATTGCTATACTTCTATGATTATGGAAATAATAAGTGCGCAACCGGAAACGTAAGTCGCAAGTGAAAGAAATAACAATGATGCATCACCACAAGCTTGAACTAGCTTTCAACGATGGCACATCAGCAATTCAGCAACAACGAAATCGGCTAAAAGAGAGGCACAGTTTGTTCCCATCGGAATGCCTACAGTCTGCTTGAAAAGCTTGCCACACAACTGAGCAAAAGTGTGTTAAACAAACACTCGATTATTCTCATCATTTAATCTTCTGTATATTTATTCTGGCTATTATTGTGATTTAAACAGGTTATGCCCCTAAATAATTTGCAACCATAAATGTATATGGGTTTGTTTAAGTTATTCATATAATGATTCTTGGTTGGTTGGCTGGCACAGAGAATAGCGAACTCGACTTTGACCTGATCACATGCGGTTTCTCCGGTTACTCAAACTGAAGCTATTGTCAATGCATCTTTGATATAAAAACTGTAGATATTAATCGGTTCTCTCCTTTTACAGGTTCCCTGCTACGTACCAGGCATAGTGTTGTAACATACCAAAGGAACGCGTCTTCAGATTCAGTGCCTATTTCGACCAGCTCTGCGTCAAGCACCTGGCAGTACGTCTAGAACAAGCAATGGGCTAATTATTGTTTCAATTTTTAATACAATGAGTTTGTAAGGACTATCGATGAATATTCAACATAAATTAGAAGTCATGCCTAGTTGTATTCACCTCGTCCCAGGAATATATACATAGTGGTGAAATTCGGGAGAATCATCTCCCTTGGACCGTGGACCGCGCCGACACGAGATCTTTTGGGACCTGAGAGCAGTTCCCAACTATATGTTGTGACGGAGTGTAATAGCACACACCGATTATCGGCATAGCTAATATCATTATAGTAGCTGACCTCTTATTGGCATAGCTAATATCAATATAGTAGCTGACCTCTCACATATATGCATCATCATAGCTAATATCAATATTGTAGCTGGCCTCTTATCGGCATAGCTAATATCAATATAGTAGCTGACCTCTTATTGGCATAGCTAATATTAATATAGTAGCTGACCTCTCACATATATGTATCATCATAGCTAATATCAATATTGTAGCTTGCCTCTTATTGGCATAGCTACTATTAATAGAGTAGCTGGCCTCTCACATATATGTATCTTCATAGCTAATATCAATATAGCAGCTGGCCTTTTATCATCATAGCTAACAAAGTATAGTAGCTGGCCTCGTATCATCATAGCTAACACAATATAGTAGCTGGCCTCTTATCATCATAACTTCAATAGAGTGAATGGCGTTTTATCAGCAAAACTTACATTAATACCAGGATGTACTTTCTCTCTTATTAAGAGAACATTTGGTTTATATATGTATGACTACTAAATATATCTTATTCGAACTCGTGTGTCATAAATACTTTGAGAGAAAGGTGAACATACAAACACACCATGTGAGTGAATTAAATAATCGAAGTGATCGTGACGATTGAAACTGTTCATCGATACATTTCAGTGTAAATACGAAACAATGCTATAAATATATAGCGCTCACGGTATATGGGACTGACCGAACGCTATTTATAGCTGCAGTTCCGGGTAAAAGAGAAACAAACGAGCCACACTAATAAGGTTCAGATTGACGGAGAGTTATCTTTAGAAACAGTTAGAATGTAGGAGTATCGCGAAAAAAAAGCAAACGTGTTTAGTTCAAAGTATTGAGCTTTCCAAAACCACAAACATTTAGTCTTACAGTAATGTATTAGTAGGGGTAAAATACCGCCGCCACATCCCCTTTTTAAAGGGGATTAAAAGGGGATTATATTTGACCTAGGGTGATGACGTAATGTGACCTTTGACCTTAATCCCCTTTAAAAAGGGGATGTGACGTCGGTATTTAGGTCAGATGATGCAATAGGGCCGGAATGTATAGCCTCGGGGGATAACCTTGGAACGACCACCCACATGCACGAGGATCTGACCCCGGTAAACGTCATTGGAATGTAATAGCCTAGCGGCAGATCCCCTCTTTGGAATGTAAGGCATATCCCCTTTTTGGAATGTAAGGCAGATCCCCTCTTTGGAATGTAAAAAGTTGCTAAATCGAGGTCATAGAGTCAGTCCCTCATCCCTCACTGTACATTTATAGTTAACAGTGTCTCATTTCCTATTTGGATTGATGTCATCACGTTTATTTATAGATAAAAACAAGATTGGACACGTCTACCAACGTTGTGTGTATATTAGTTCTTAAAATAAACAAGCCACAACAGGTAATACCCTTTTTACAAGACAGAAATTGTATATATACCAGACAGGCATTTGAAGTCACCACTATTGACTCGAGAGATCATAATGTAAATGATTTCAGAAAATAAAATTCAAACGTATGTCATTCATTCGAGCAGTAACCAGTCAACCTCAGGACATCACATGTTCAGGTAACAAATGACTATAGCATACCCAATCATTTCCATCAACACTTTTGATCTCAACAGTGTGAAAAATGTCGGTCACACCAGCACTATAGGCTATATATAATCTGATTTTACCAAGGTCATTACATCTGTAAGAGAACATACTGACCCAAAACTAGCTAAAGGCAAAATATACTGACTAGAAAAGTCTTCTTGATTAAACATCACACAACATGAAAAGAGACAACAAACACAGTATATCTAATAATAATATTTATAATCAACCAAAGTGAGTTATGTACAACAGTGCTTTTTTATACAGATTGTTTTTGAGTATGTTTTAAAGATGTACATACAACCTTTAACAGCTCTGAGATGGAATACAGTAAATGACAACTTTATAACACACATTATAAAACATTAGTTTAAAAAACTTAAAAAAAGATATTTAGTTACATACAGATACGTATGAGGTAAATCTTTGAGATGTGAAACATGTATATAAAACTTTTAACAGTTATAGCATAGAATTCAATATTGTAAAACATTTCTAAGTGGTAAATGATACAAACCTACACAAGCTGGTATTTCAACGTTTAGACAAGCACCAATAATTATGAAAAAACTACATATAGTCTATAAGCTTACGTATATATACATAAAATTAAAAGTATGTACAACATATAATTAAAAAGCTTGTATTTGGGCATTTCGGCAAGCACAACAATATGTAAACAGTAAACTTATAAGATATACAATATATATTTCGACATTTCGACAAGCCTTTTCTTGTATTACTTATGTAATAAATTGTAGTCAATGCATGTCGTTTTTTATTCTGTAGTGACCGTGTGCCCACGTTTCATCATTTTGTTTTACGTAGCGTTTGTCGTCAAAACTACAGAGACCGGCTTTTCTAATGGTGTATACATGTAGGTCGTGTCTATCACTTCTGATAGAATTCATGTCACACATCAGGGTTTTAGATTCAAACAGGCATTCTAGATACATATCGTGACGTAAGTCGTGTACGATGGTACTCCTATTAATACCCTTAGCTATTTGCTTTGATTTATCAGCGCTATATGTATAGGAATACATTTTAGGTCTGAGTCCAACAAATTCTTGTAAAATCGTCCCACCTAATTCATCTTTAAACTTCCCGGTATTTTTTTGTTGGTGATGTCATAGATTGGATGATCGGTAGGGTAATTTGATAAATCGAACAAGTGTCTGTCCTCTTGTAGTGTTTCGTATAAGTCTGTCACGTCCGATATTTCATACATCAAACTGTCGGTGTCGGTCATTAACAGACGTATGTTGTCGTATTTAGATAGCATGTGGTTGTAGTGGAAATCATACATGATGCATTTAGAGAGATCCAAAATACATTGGCCCACGAACACGGGTTTGTTGAGTACGAGTTTAATTTTGCTGTTTTCTATTCCCACTAAATCCTCGTTGAATATCTTGAATCTTTGAAATGACGGTTTCGCCACATATTTTTTCATTTTTTTCTCCGTGTGAGACAGTTTTATGTCGACCCTATTGCGTACGTTTTCCATGGTTTTACCAAAGACAGAATTGTTCATCAATTTAAAGAAATCTTTTTCAAATTCGGAGGAAGTTTCCCTTCTTTTTTGACTGTTAAAATCATTATATTTCTTCAACCATGGATGCTGTCTAAACTCTAATACTCGGTGAATCTTGGTCAGTTTCATTCCCAACTCTAAGTAAAGCTGCAAGTTTCTATAATGACAGATATATTTCGTCTTGTTTTCTAGCGAGGGTACGAATTTAGGAGTGGCAACACGTCCCCACAGTTTGTTGTCGGTTTGTTTGAGACTGGGGTGTAATATTTTCCATAATTCTTTACTATGGGGAGATGACATTTCGTCAGAAATGACGTTGGTTTCCGGAGCGAGCGGATAGTCCGAATGGAGATTGTGTAGTTCTGGTGGGTATTCTAAATCTACTTCTAAGACGTATCCCATGTCACCGTCTATGGGTATGTTTTTGACATTGAAATGTTCCACATTGTCAATCCACTGGAAATCTCCCATGGGTAACGGCTCGGCCATGGCCTTACCATACAGATTGTTACAATCTGTATAGAGAATGTATTTGTCAGGTTTTGAGGAATCGTACGTCTCTGGTATGTAGGAATTGTTAGCCTTTGAGTATTTATTTGATATCATGGACACTCCACCCCGCACCCCGCTCTCGAAAAACAGATACATGTCAGGATCTGTCAACAATTCTAAACAAACTCCAGTCATTTTGAGTGCAGCACTCCATGCAAGTCCGGGACTTGTATAAAAATGAGCCGGGTCTAGCTTGTAATAATTCATACACATGGTTCTAAAATTTTCAAACACGTCTGCTAAGAGTAGAACGTCCGTCTTTAAATAAAGATCGTGATACTCTCCCAAATTTTGAATGTTCAATGTATTCCAAACACTCTGTGCATGCTCATAATCTGCTTTACTAATGTTTGATTTGCTCAGTTGACTGTAAAAAGCCGACTTTGGAGGTAATGTCGTTTCGTCAAATCTGTCTACATTGCCCACGTATTCGTAAGGGTAAACCCCTTTTCTCAACAACAAATTTGCATGCTCTACAGAAAATTCACTGGATAGATGTTTAAATGATCCCAATCCCTCTGAAGCTAAGTTTTTGACTAACGATTCTAGACTCTGAGACATGAATTGAAACGAATCTATAAATCGGAGATTTCCCAAACTAAATGAAATGTATTTTTCCATATTACTGGGAATACACTTAATGTCAGAGTCTTTAAATAAGCCCATACTTTCACAGATGATGTGACCGTCGAACCCTTTAAGATTGTGAAATATGATGGGAATAAAAGAGGGATATTGAAAATTGAGATTGCAACCCTGACAACTCGCCCCTCTAAATTCACCCGTCAAATGGCAATGGTCTCTGACTTTGACAACATTTTGCGTAAAATATTGACTACATATGTGACATTTTGTGCTAGTTTGAAACTCTCGCTCATTTTCTAGAGACATGACTAAAGGTTCTACATGTTTTAAAATGTCTTGGATTTCCTTTTCTTCTTCTAGTACATGTTCCAGAAAAGTTTTACTCACGTTTGAACCGCGATAAATGACGGGAGGTTTTGTATACTTTTTATCTATGCTAACCACTTGATAGCCAAACCCACAGGGTTCGAATTTTGTATTTAAAGTCGTACTCGATTGTTTTGGATTGGGTAGACATGTATCCATTCTCCGAGCGAAAGTTTCAAAATCTGCATAGATGACAAACGGAACTTTCAACGGTTTCACAAAATCTTTAAATTCTAACATGTCTTCACCTTCTTTTGGAAGTTCTACGTGTTGTGGATCATGTTTAGAACAGTACTGAATGTGATTGTCTAATAGGTCATTTTTAATGAACCCTTGAAGACAATAATGGCAAAAATAAGTCTTATGCTGTGCCGATTTCGTTCTAAATAAAAACTTATCGAGATCCCTAATGAGACAATAATGACTTTTCTCACCTTGTTTGAAATACAACAAATTGACATGATGACGTACTTGTCGTAATTTCGTAACATACAGGGGGAATACATCCGTATCCTCATATCCAAACACATTCACGGACATGTCATTTTGTCTTTCAAACTTTTTCCACTTGCGATATTGTCACGGGGTAATGTATCCTAGACATGTTCAGTTCTGCTTCGTATGGTATGTAGTTTGTCACTCGTTCCGGAACCTGATGATCGGGATGGAGAGAAGCCAAGATGAACCACAGGAAACACTTTTCGTCTTTGTTGACGATGTTGATGATGCTTGAATATCGGAAAGTGGCTGGTGTTGGTAGGTAGGAAGAACCACTCAAGGACGAGTAGTTTGCAGTACTAATTTCCAGTTTCACTATTTTCTTCAGTCTCCAATTAGATCCCTCTCTCATGTAGTCTTGGAATGAAACAAACATTTTCTGAAATGCTTCATTTAAATTATGGAGGGAAAATGTTTCATCGGGTAAATACATGTAATTTTTACTCCGGAAATGAGGGTAGGATTGTTGTTTGTTGCCTTCTTTATCTTCCTTTTCTAGCTCCACCTGTACACAGAGGTACCACTTGATCCCGTGTAAAGAATGACACTGCTTTGTGATATGTTTCACAACTTCTTCTTTGGTGTTGCTAAAGAAGGTAAGTAAGTCAGCATTGTCAGCTTCGTTAGGGTAGATGGATCTTACATTAGCGGAGCCATTTAAGCTGCTTTCATCCGAAAACTTATGTGTATTTACAGGTTCGACTATGGGAGACCTTGCGTGGGAGGGTTCAGGTTTGGGAGACTGAGATGATCCAGGTGTCGGAGACTGAGACGGATCAGGCGTGGGAGACTGTATGTGAGGTGGTTCTGGTGTGGGTATACGAGAGAGCCCAGGTATGGGTATGCGAGTGGGTCTAGGTAGAGCTGAAACGTTTCCACCATCTTGATGCTTGGTCGTCATGTGTCGATTCAAATGCTATTTCCTGGTAAATGAAACACGACATTGAGTACACGAGAACGGTCGTTCGTGACCTACCAAATGTCTTCTGAAGTTATGCAATCTTCTGATTCGTTTATCACAGACGTGACATTGGTAACTTTCAGAGTCAGCCAACCTTAGTTATTTGGTAGGGGGTTGATTTTCCTTGTCTTCTCCGAGCGCTCTTTTTAATTCTCGCAGTTGTTCCGCTACGGCACCATCTGAGTAGTCTCGCAGCGGCTGTTCGATAGAAGGTAGTTCGTCCATGGTGGTCGATTTCACTATAAGCTGATATCGTTGTGAGTTGTATTTATATACACAGTGGTAGTGTAGAGGGTATGTATGGAATGTCTAGGAGGATATTGGATATGTGATTATACATGGCGATACAAAATAGAAGGGGAAACTAGATCTTAAAAGATAACCACTTACGCTTGACTGATTTATGTAAACTATTCATAAAACGTTCCGGTGTCTCTTCTACTGCTAATCGTCTTCCTTTCTGCTTTGTTTGTTTGTCTTCATTTTTAGTCTCATCAGGCTGGTTCATGCCATTTTTGTTTTGTTCACCGGTTTTATCAGGTTTCTCAATGTCTATTTCATCAAGTTTGTTTATAGTATCTATTTCATTGGGTTTGTCTGTTTCAGCGATTAATCTATCATATTTAGTTTTCGTCATGAGGGCGAGTTCTCTTGCCATCGTTGATAGTTATTGATGAATATCGGTAAAGTTTTAATTACAGCTTGTAATCTTCTTCTCCTCTCCTTAGGTGTTATATTTCTGACTAACACTTCACGAATGGCAAGTTTCTGTTTAGATACAATCTTTTTATCCTCGTCTGACATGGGAACGTTATCCATGACCGTATTATAGATTATTTCTATCATTAGTTTCAATTGTTCTCTTGTTAGTGTGTTTATGATAACAACCTGTTGATGTCGTGGTGCAGATAACAAAAAGTCGAGAAAACGTTTCATTTTTTCGGCTCGTAGATGATTGGATCCTGTCCCGGCAATATCCTAGTACGAAGTGGGGGGAGTTCTGTCGGACCGGCGACGATATTCAACTGTGGGCTGTGAGTGCTGACATCGACAAAAAGATATCCATATCTTTTTGAAACGGCAGAAAGGTAACTTTGTCTGAAATATTCTAACCTTCTAGGAAACATCTGTCTCCCTAATGTTTCGATTTGTGTTTGGTCTCTATAGTTTCTAAATAGGATAAAGTAATGAGTGTTTAAACTTAAAGTGCGCATGACCTTCCCCTTCTGGAATGCGTTCTGTACTAAAAATATGACAGTCACATTTCGGTGATGTGACCCTATGCAAAACATTTTCATGAGCTGCAGGGAATTGGATCCTTCTATCAAACAGGCGTCTAGTACTATTATCTTATGTTTGTCTGTAACGGAAGTCCACTCTTCAAATTGTGTTTCGTCTTAGATTCCCTTCACAAACGTGATTTCATTAATATTTCGTTTAAGATCGTCAAACATGGGTTGCCAAGTATCGTAACAGATCATGATCTTAGCTGTAGGTTGACTAAACAAACCATCGGCCTGCTCTAACATTTGTTTCATCAGAAATGTTTTACCGCTTCCAGAGCTTCCTGCTAACTGTATCGTGGTGGGACAGACGATGGGGACCAGACTTGTCTGTGACATGATTAACACTACACATGGGTGAGTGATGTATGTATATTTTATTGATATTCTTGACAACATGATTGATACCTGCCACCAGTTTGAAAACAACAAGAAAAAGAATGATTGATATAATCATTCACAAATTCATCATTATGTTTATAATCATCACTAAATACATTAACAATAGTGCTAAGTGGTACATTTCTACATCGATTGAGTAAATAAAACAAACAGTAACGTCCACACACGTTAGATCTGACACTCTGTAATCGTGTTACATTAAAAGATGTACAGTTTGGGAGCGAAAAGTATTGTGGTGGATGACCATAGCTATCAAAAAAAACATTTTTTGTTGCCGATTCCATAAAATAAGCCACCCAATGTCGACCGGGTTGATGACTTTTGTCAGTATTTACAATATATCCAGTTTGAAATTGTTCTATGTTTTTCGGTATGTGATCCCTCGCATATACACCTATGTTTAGTTCTTTCATGATGGGATCACAATCGATGGCGCAACGAAGTTGTTTGGTGTTCATGGTTTTAAAATGTCTCTTGCAGCGTTGATTTCGAAATAGCCTGGATACTCGGCGTAGACGATGCAGCTGATGGCTTTGGATAGTGTACTTCCAAATGCGACTTCCAGTCTGACGTTTCCTTGTTTTAATAAGGTGGGATACTGATTCCCTTGAAAAATGGGCTCCAAATTAAATGTGTATAACGAATAACCGCTGGAAATGCTCTCCCTGTCGATATCTAATCCACAATCAGATAGCCATCTCCCAGTTGTTTTGAACACGTTCCTGAGGACTGGAATGGTGGTTTGGCCAGTGGTTGTATCATAATCCAATTTTATGGTGTTACCTCCGTAGAGACCTATGGATGTAACATTGAATGGTTGGAAGAACCACGGGTTTTGATTGTATGCCCCCGTGATGGCGGATGCATTCACAAAGCCTACCGTAATAAAATTGGGTCTCATTCCTTGAAATATGTTGTCATACGCAAAACTAGTCCCACCAGCAGCAAGAGTGACATTTTTCAGTACACTTTCTGTAAATGGATATTGTGCAGTAGTTGTTGTCAAGGCTTGACTTTGGGCATAGATGACGGCAGGGTTCACTTTGACTTTAGCGATGCGTAGTCTAACATCTTCAAACTCAATTTTGTAGTTGGGAGTTTGTTCACCGGAAAGTAAGCAAAATTCTGGTTTTGATCTGGACATCTTCACATTTACGTTGACTTGATTGAGTAAATATCTATCCATTCTGAATAGATCGTGAAATTTGGGACCTTCCAAATCGACACTTTTACCACCTTCGAATAATTCGGCTCTTTCTAGTAAAGCTAAATTATTACCCGTCCTCACATCTGTATCATCCATTTCTCCGATGGTATCTTTATGCCATAACTGTGTCGTTAACTGTGATGTTTTAGCGCCGTTTCCATACTTCAATAATGTCTGAATGTATGCCTTGTATGCATAGTTAGCAGTTGTAGATGTTACGGTTCTTCCTTGAAGTGTGACATCTACTTGTGAAAACAGAGCAGGTAGCAAAAAATCGACGGGGCCTATGTCCTCTGTAGAGCTGATATTTGATCCGTCCGCCTTTTTTATCTTTATTTTAGCATACACTAAGGAATTTTTCATGTCGATGTATTCCATACCATTTTGACCGGAAACGATAAATTCTATGGGTGAATCACCAGTCATTTGTGATATCGGTAGTACGTCTTGATAGTATACATTTTCGACGGCTGTCTGTGTTGGTGGTAATTCAAAAAATTCAAGTTGTGAAGGTTGAGCTTCTCTGAATAAGTCCTTGTTTATTGTAGCCATGATGATAATAAATCGTTTTTAATAGACTTCTTACGCTTCTGTGTAGGCTTACGTTTTTGTATAGGTTTACGTTTTTGTGTAAGCTTACGTTTTTGTACAGGCTTACGTTTCTTAACCTGTTTTGTCTTTTTCCCCGAGTTACTTGTTGGTTTTCTCTGAGCGGTCTGTACCCTTCGATGTTTCCTGCTTGCTTGAGACGGTGTCAATTTTCTCTTTCTTTTTAACTCTGATTTGGCCTGATCTATTATTTGTTGTGACGGTGATATCATGTTGATGTCGAGATTATGTGCGGGTAAGGCTTTTTCTCCGTCACTGCTAAACTTGTCAATGGGAATGATGAATTCGGTTGTGTTGTCCGATATACCTCGACCCCTTTGATTTACATCTTGTATATCTGTATAAGGATTAATCTTACCATCGGTAACCTTTCGATAATACTGTAGCCACTTACCCACATTGGGTACGTATAAGTTAGAAACATTCATCTGTAAAAAGGGTAGGCTTTAAACTGAAGTGTAATCGTTGCTGGATTTTTTAAGAATGAAGCAAAGTTCCCGTCACTGTCTTTTATAGATATTTCTATATCTCTGATTTCTGACTTTTTTACAGGAATGTACTGAGGAGTGTCAAGTGTTTGGCTCCAGTTTGCAACTTTTTGAGCTTTCACCATTCGAAGTAGATTCTGCTTCTCACCATCAATTACGGATTCTCCAACGAGATCGCAATGTATGTATAGATTTTCTCTCGTTTTTGTATTACTCGTTGTTATACAGATGTCAACGAGTGCTACGTTCCATATATCGTTCAGAGTAATGGGTGATTTCAGTTGACAGCGGAAATGGTATGGTTTGTTGTTAGGAAAGTAGTCGAGATTCTTGTTACTGTTGATGATTACGTAGTGTGACATGTTAGCTGTCTGTGACGTCTTTGATATCTTTCTCGGAGATCCATTGGTTATATTTAGAGGGCCACCCCTCAAACTGGACAAACCACTCGATTTGACCTCCCCTCTTACGTTTGCGTATTTTTTTTCGATAAACCATAATGTTTGTTCATCTTTTTCGACTCGTTGTAATTCTGACTGATAAAAATTTCCCTGTACGGTATCTCCTAGAAAGTCTATCAATCGATATAGGGGTATTCCCTGAATAAGAGCTCTTTTGTGTATCTTGAATATTTCTGATGACCATTGCTGCTGATAGGCACGCTTAAAGAGCTGTTTCGTATGTGATATACGAACCAAACTTCCTATCTTGAATTTGTAGGGATTGGGTTTTTTCGTTTTAAATGTCTTTTTCTGATATTTAAGTTTCTTTTTCCTCAAGTACATGTAAGCAAAAAGATCTGCTTGATTGTTGTCATTTACATCCTTTGGAGCTGTTCCATTGAGGGAGCGTTGGGGTGTAGCATTATACGAATCGACAAATTTCTGTAACTTGTCGATGTACTTATAGGTCCTAAATTTGGTGAAGTAGCGAAATATCATGGTTTTAAATGTTCTATTAACACGCTCTACCATGAGGGCATGAATTTCGTTTTGTGTGGTGAAATGATGAATGTCGTTATCGAGACAATATTTTTTAAACCAGCGATTAACATATTCTTTACCCAAGTCTGAATGAATTTTCTTTGGGACTCTACCTCTCTCGATTATTTTCTTGAATGCTTCTAATACCTCTTTTGCTGTTTTTGTTTTGATAGGTTCTACCCAGAGAAAGCGGCTGAACACATCGATAACCATCAACAGATATTTCACACCCGAGTTATGTTTGGCAAGTGACGCCATGTCTAATAAATCGGTGTCGTATTGTTCGAAAGGTTCTCCTACTTCTACACGTGCGCGTTTAAATGACCGTTTGACAGGTTTTTGTAGACTGTAATCGTCGAGACTTTGAATGTATCGTCTGATTTTATGTAAACCTGGAGAGTTATGTCCTTGTGATTTCAGTATTTGATGAACTTTTGTTGGATTTAAGAATGTTCCACCGTTATTAAAATGATAATAAATGTCATCCACTCTCTGTTTTTCTTGCTGCGTCAACATTTTCTGTAACGTAATATATTGTAAACGTGAACATCTATGTCATTCAGAATATATGAAAGAGAACAACATTTTGTTAAAATATAATACTTATGATAAAAAGTATGTTCGTTAACACATAATATAATGATTTAAATATACATATTAATGTTCGCGTTTACAATTATATAACAAAAACAAAATGATGGTAAAGATTTTAATACATACTCAAGTTGATGTCTCAGAAGTCTCCACATAAATGAATAAAAATAATAAACGTTATGGTTTTATAAAGCGACTCTCTAACATAGATTGAATGATTTCATCATTTTTTTTTCTTTGTCACAGTTCTTTCATTTGCCATGTTAGAGTCTCAGTCTGACAATGTCTATTTTCTTCACAAACTTTAGAATGTTCCTACTGAAATGTTGTTTCACATAGTCTTCAGAACAGAAACACTCCTCTTCCATTAAAGGTTGTAACACGTGTGAAGGAATACAGGACTGAATAGTAAATTGACGCCACTGTTTCTCCACTTCTCAATGGTTGACGGTTGACAGGGCTTCTTCGAAATATCTATCTACTATGTCTTCACTATCAAGCATGACGCAGTCGTGTCCTTGCTGGTTAGCTTGACCCTCCACACATCCACCACATACAAACAATTTCGATATGACGTTTTTCACACTCATAGCGTAGGCTAAGCATAACAAGTTTTTTTACAATTCTCTTATAAGCTTTTTCCTCGATACGATTTCTCATATAGGAATAAAGTCTCTCCTCAAATATTTCCATTATCTATTAGTACGATGCTGTGTAGCCATAGAGGTGTAGGGGTATGACCATTTGTAAATTCACACAATCGGTCGACCACTTTTTATGCTCGATTTCGACAGAATCGCAGGACTTTATCGCTATGTCCTGAATAAAAAAAAAACGTTACGGGCGAGTTCGTTTGGAGTCTGACGCATTTGTTGGGGCCAGTTTTGGAACGTTTGTAATCGATCCTCACATTTCATCATAGACAGATATTTCGGTTGAATCTGATAATGACGGATACAATCTGTTGTAATATCTGACATGTTAGTGTATTAAGGTGCAAACACACTGTAAACTCTCTAACAGAAACAGTATCTTTTTAAAATAGTCTCCTGTTATTTGTATGCATTTTCCGTCTTCTTTTAAAGTTATTCTCAGCTCTCCTTTGTCCTTTTTCACGATGATTTCTTGTGTGATACCTAGACGACAGTCTACTTTACTGTGCGATATGTTTGTCAGTGTGAGGTCGTCTGTGACTATCCGATTGATGATCGCTTGAGCCATTAGTGGTGACTACAAATGTTTGCTTGGTATATATACACAATGTTACCCTCGCTGTGGACATGTTCGATCTTGCAAAAAAGGTATTACCTGTTGCGACTTGTTTATTTTAAGAACTAATATATACACAGCGTTGGTGGACGTGTCCAATCTTGTTTGTGAACCTGTCATAACTTGTTTCTATCTATAAATAAACGTGATGGCATCAATCCAAATAGGAAATGAGACACTGTTAACTATAAATATAGAGTGAGGGATGAGGGACTGACTCTATGACCTCGATTTTGCAACTTTTACATTCCAAAGAGGGGATCTGCCTTACATTCCAAAAAGGGGATCTGCCTTACATTCCAAAGAGGGGATTTGCCGCTAGGCTATTACATTCCAATGACGTTTACCGGGGTTAGATCCTCCTGCATGTGGGTGGTCTTTCCAAGGTTATCCCCCTAGGCTATACATTCCGGCCCTATTGCATCATCTGACCTAAATACCGACGTCACATCCCCTTTTTACAGGGGATTAAGGTCAAAGGTCACATTACGTCATCACCGTAGGTCAAATATAATCCCCTTTTAATCCCCTTTAAAAAGGGGATGTGGCGGCGGTATTTTACCCCTACTTGTTTTATTTAGTTTTATAGTATCTGCAACGTGTAAAGCTGAAAAGAAACATATGTTATGCAGTACGTGTATATGTAACAATGGTTGGTAAATGTATATCAAATGATGTTAATCTCGAAAATGTGTTTGTTCCACTTATTCACCACACATTAAATACTACGAAAATTTGTAAGCGTGTGTAGGTGAGTAACACAAGCACAGCAGTTCATGTTTGTTATATATCCATTCATGCATAGTAAGCTACGTATTTAAATATTAAATCAGTTCTTGGTAGAAACACGAACAGTTGTCGAACCCGGAAGTCGATTTATACACAAGCCGTGCTTTTCAGGTAAGTGAAACAAACATTACATGTTCCCTGCGTAACTTAATTTAAAAAACGGAAACACTTGTATAGCACAGTGATATATATGTTTCTTCTTCGTAGATCTATATACAGTATATGTTTGTCTGCTATCCGTTGCTTTGTTGATTCAGAGTACAAAGGTAGCGAAAACACAGCTTAGTACACTACCTTATTCCTAATCTAATTAAATACTCGTGTAATTTAAAAAAACAAACATGTGTATAGTCTTATGAAATAAGTATCCTAAAAGGTTGATTATTTGTAGAAGCTCGTAAAACTTGTCTTCGTTGATGGCTTGTCACCGTGCGTTAATTATCAGAGAATAAGAAAGGATACATGAAACATGTACGAATCTAAATAGTCATATTATTATTCATATTTATTCATTCATCATAAACCAACTGACCCCTACAGTTATATTTAAGACTTTTCCAACATCTATGAATTTTTAAGTCTTGTATGAACATTCAGGGGTGACTAGGGGTGAATGAGTTAAAATTACATCAGTTTAATCAGTTTCTGGTGGCATCCAGGAATAGTTTTATTCTATCATAAAAACTTGTCTTTGAGTACTGTTCCTTGTCTCATAAGCTAAAATCATCGAGTAGGTGGCAACTTATCAGCAAACCTTATGAATATAGAATCTGGACTCTTACATATACATATTTACATTTGCATGGCATTGTCACTATATAGCCTTTTTGAGAGCTGTGTCGTTGATGGGACTTTAATTACCATGACGCACGAGCCATAATTACCATGCCGCACGAGACACAATTCTTAGCGTATTAATTACAACACTGACCGGAACTACAATATCCAATGTAAATAAACATGACGGCTGCTGAAATATCGCTGGGCATTGTGAGATTTGATAATGTCATTGTAAATTGATGTGCAAAATAAAAAATAAAATAAAAAACACTTTTATTACAACGAAAACAAGACCAAGGTCTGCAATATCGTACAAAATGCACATCGGTTGAAATCACCAA